>NW_028270143.1:25254747-25557777 GCF_037043375.1 Chiloscyllium plagiosum | reverse complement strand
ACTTGGTAAACTCAGTGACCTGTGTCTATTGAATGAACAGAGTGGGTTGCAGGTACAGCCTCAGGCAGGCTTGATGCTTCTGACAGGTGCACCGCGTGTTGGGACTTACTCGATTCTTGTTGCGTTTTGTCATTTACACTTGACAAAACGGGATAATAAAGATTCTATAGCTCTTTTACTGTTGAATTTTAAGTAAGTGGCTGGGATGGGTTAGAGAACCACTTTGCCCGTTCTGTGTTGCAGAGCCCAGCAAAGCAGACCTTCCGGATCGTGGCCATCTTGGGTTCCCCCTTAAAATTTTATCAACATTATAATTTCGTTTTGCATTAAATTAATGAATTTTCTGGAGCCGTGTCATTTGGTACCATTGTCTACATTTCCCCCACACCACACATTCCTGCCATTCCTCGATAATTCTTGAATCCGTTGTTATTTATGAAACTTCTGTCTGTGCCTCGAAAATATTCAATATGTCTGCCTCCAATGCTGTGCGGGGAAGAGAGTTCGAAAGACCCACAATGCTGAAAAAACAAAAATAAACCTCAACACCTGAGTTTGAGATTAGTTTTCCTTTGTCTCCTTATCTGTAAAAGGATTTAATTATATTGGAAGCAGTTCGGATATGTTTCACTTCACGTATTCCAGGGTTAAGGCCTTATATTATGAAGGCTTTAACAGGTTACTCGTGGAATGAGAGGTGATCTTATTTGAAACATACAAGACCTAGAGGAGAGTGGATCAGATAGATACCCATTGGGTATAGTCCAAATTTCTTGTCATTTTTATAGAATCTCTACAATGTGGAAGCAGGATATCCCATCCACCAAGTCCATACTGACCCTCCGAACAGCATCCCCCCGGACCTGCCCCCCTTCCCTATCCATGTAACCTTGCATTTCCCATCACTAACCTACCTAACCTACACATCCCTGGCCACTATGGGCAATTTGGCATGGCCAATCCACTCTAAGCTGCATATCTTTGGACTGTGGGAGGAAATGGGAGTATTGTGAGGAAACCCACACAGATACCTGCTTAGAGAATACTCAAACTCCACGCAGAGCGTAGCCCAAGGTTGGTATTTAACCCAACTCCTTGGTGATGGGAGGTAGCAGTGCTAACCACAGATCCACCATGCACATCCATTAGTCCTATTAATTATTCGTGGCTGACTAAAGAAATCTGCCTGACTTGTTCCTGTCACTGAACCTGATCCAGTCTGAGACTTTTATCATTGGCCATATACGAATCTGGTTACATTTAAAATTTGTTGTGAGTAGTGGAAGAGTGGGACTAGAAAGGGAAACAGTGACATCCTCCAACCTCAGTCAGAATAGAAATTAGGAAAATTCACCAATTGAGAATTCATTCAAGTGATGGATGACTCTTTATTTTATATTGAGGCTGGTTTCGTCTGGTTGTCCATAGACGGTGAATCAGGGATAATAGTACATGGAGATAAAAGTGTAGTTGGGACCATAATGAGACGAGCCACGACCTTATTTACTAGTGAAAAAAAAAGCAAATTACTGTGGATGCTGGAATCTGAAACCAAAAGAGAAAATGTTGGAAAATCTGAGCAGGTCTGGAAGCATCTGTAAGGAGAGAAAAGAGCTGACGTTTCAAGTCTAACTGACCCTTTGTCAAAGCTAAAAAAAGGGGAGTCACAGGGAGGTATTTATATGTGGAAAAATACCTCGATATTTCTCCCCTTTATTTTTAGCTTTGACAAAGGGTCAGTTAGACTCGAAATGTCAGCTGTTTTCTCTCCTTACGGATGCTGCCAGGCCTGCTGAGATTTTCCAGCATTTGCTCCTTTATTTACTGGTGGAGTAGTTTCAAAGGGCCAAATGGCCCACTCGTGTCCCTCAGCCCTGTGTTCTGATGTTCCATTCAGCCCTTCAGACCTGCTATAGAAGGGCAGATCAAGGTCACTCCGATGGTTAGGTATAGTTTTGGAAAGATATTTGGAAAATGCATGCTGGGTCGGCAAGCGACCCCATCCCCAATCCCTGTTTCCAGTGTGCGTCATGTTACAAACCCAGATACGCTGGGAATACAGCCCACATACCCCACCCCGGGGTTAACTCAAACAAATCCTCTGCTCTCCCTGAATGCAACATTGCACAACACAACTTCCAGGAAAACAACCAATTACTTTCCAAAAGCATAACATGTAAATGAACAAATAGAAACAAGAGTAGGCTATTCGGCCCCTCAGGTTTGCCCTGTCATTTAATACGGACATGGCTGATCTACTCCAGGGCACAACTCCACTTTCTTGCCAACTCCGTGTATCCCTCCACACCTCTCTGGGTTATGGAATTCTGGACATTTACTACTTTCTGAGAGAAGACATCACTCTGTGTCTCAGATTGAAATCGATGTTCCATATTCGGTAAATATATCCTCGAGTTTGAGACTCCACCCATGAGTGGAAACAACTTGCCAATACCTACCTCCTCAAGCCCCTTCTGTGTCTTGTATTTTTCAGCGGTCTCACTCCTCATTCATTTAAACCCCAATGAATAATCGCTTCACCATTTTAGAGATTCTCAATAACTCAACCCTTTCAGCCCAGGAAGCTGCCTAATGAACCAACCTAGTTACTTCCTGCAACAGCATGCTGACTTTCACACATAGGAACACTCCTTTTCTGGAAGTCCCCTCCATTAAATAACAGCCTGTCTTTTGATTCTCAGAGTCATCCACAACCTCGAATGTGTATTGCACTTAGCTCCCGCCGTCAGGCTATCAATATAGAATGTAAATAACTGATTCTGGATTAGTGGTGCTGGAAGAGCACAGCAGTTCAAGCAGCATCCAAGGAGCAGCAAAATCGACGTTTCGGGCAAAAGTGAGTATTTTCCAGAATCTGGTTTCCAGCATCTGCAGTCATTGTTTTTACCTTGTAAATAACTGATGCCATTCGACTGATATTTGTGGTATTCTAGCAGATAGACCTTGATCATGAAGATCCATTAATCCTGACTCTCCGATTTCTATGTGTTAACCAATCATCATCCCATGTTACCACATTAGCCGTCATCCTACGAACTTCAGTCTTATGTAAGAACTTTTATTTTGTACTACTTTGTGGAAAAGATCTGGAAAGCCTGGTTTCTACCAGATCCCCTTTATCAAGTCCACTTGTTACATTCTCAGGCATCTCCAGAAATATTTTGCATGATTTTACAGGGTAAAGTATAATTTCCCTTTCACAAACCTACACTGACCCTGCGTGAAGCTTTTCTAAATGTCAATGCTGGCCAGGTTTTCCAAATTAAGCTCATCCCATCTGCTTTCATTTGGCCCATATGCCTCTGTTTCCCATTCATATGTTTGTCCAAATGAGTTTTAAATATTGCAGCTGTACATGTATCTACCATACTTCCTCTGGCAGCTCATTCCATACACACACCACCCACTGTGTAAAACTATTGCTCCTTCGTTCCTTTTAAATCTTCCGTCTTTCACCTTAAAACTTTGCCTTCTATGTTTGAACTCCCCCATCCCGTTGAAAAGACCGTGGCTATTCACCCTATCCATGCCTCTCATGATTTTATAAACTTCTACAATGTCACTCCTCAACCAATACTCAACCCCTACACTCCAATACTAACTTCAAGAACAAACATTTAAAGATAAGCACTGCAAACTTGACACTATATTAAACATGGCAGTAAAGCAATACTCAGCCCAAACTTCATACTGTTATTTGTTTTTCTCCATATTACAAAATACTAAGACAGCAAGAAATGTTTACTAGTGTCAATAAGACGTCAAACACCTGAATTCCTTTGTCTAAAAGGGGTGATGATCTCGACAGTGAAAACGTAATTATGGCCAGATCTATATAATGTCACATAGTCAACATTCTATCTCCTGGCCTCCCTATGACCTTGTGTGATTGTGTCTTCTTTATCTTGCACTCAGTAGAGAGAATCCCTTTCCCCAGCCACGTCTTAATTTAAACCCGTTCGTTATCATCTTCTTGTTCACCACTGTTAAAAGCCTGTTAATCTTTGCCGCACCCTCTTTTCCCTGTCACCCATCCCCCACCCCTGGCAAGGGATTAAAAATCCCAGTTTCCAATCCTTTTCAGTTCTGAAGAAGTGTCACACTGGGCTTGAAACGCTAACTCTGTTTCTCTGTCTCTGCAGATGCAGACAGACCTGCTGAGTTTCTCCAGAAATGAATAGTTACAGAACAAATTTTCAATTAAGCAAATAACTATGGATACTGCAAATAAAAGTACAAAAATTGTTGGAGAAACTGAGAGCTTTGTACAGGGTCACTGGACCTGAAAGTTTAACTCTACATTCACTCCAGAAGATTCTGCAATATCGTCTGCAGTTTCTTCAGCAATTTCTGTTTTTAAACAATTTCCAAAGAAGTATGGCAAAGATGCTCAAGCATCCCATCCAAACTGGAGCGCCATACACTGGGGACGGAACGATAATGCATGGTGACAAGTTCCTTGATTCTGAAACTGCATAAGACTGGCATCATTGACACTACGGACCTCTTAATCATGGTCAGGGAGAAAAACAGAGGGAAACATATTCACTTCGAACACAGAAGATGGCATCGCGGATGAAACATTGTTGAGTGGATGAAACACCTCACCATCATCATATCACAGAATCACAGATGTCAGTTTTCAATCAATTCGATTCGCAGCATGTGACATGAAGAAACAGCTGAACACAGTAGATACGACAAAGGCAATAGGCCCTGACACCATTCCTGCAATAGGACTGAAGACGTGCTGCACAACAAGCCGTGTCCCTGGGGAAGCTGTTTCATTCCAGCTCCAACTCTGACATCTCCCTGGCAATCTGGAAAATTACTCAACTATGTCCTATCCCCTAAGAGGGGAAAACTACAATCTGACCATTTACCACCCCTTCAGTCCCATCACGATAGTCAAATTAGGGGGAATTCTATTTGAAAGAGCTTTCAAGCAGCACAAAACTAACCAGCTCAGTGTGGTTTCCGATAGTCCCCATGTGCAGATGGTGCTGTTGTGGAAATGTCAATAGATTACTAATCCAGACCAGGCTAACAGTCTGGCAGCTGGTGGAAGTTAAAAGAAATTAATAAAATATCGAGACCTAAAATCTGCTGTCAGTAATAGTGATCTTGTGTCCACTGTTGATTGTAAACATTGATCTTCTTCCCCAATGTACTTTCAGGAAGTGAATCTCCCGTGCTTTCCTGGTCTGGCCTAAAAGTGACTCCAGACGCACAGACATGTGATAACTTTTTCAATTGTCTCTAAATCGGCCAAGCAAGACACGCTATTGTATCAAACTGCTCCAAGTTCTTAAAGAATATAACCGGACAGAACACCCGGCCCCAACCTCAGTATCGGAAAAGGGAATGGGAAACTCAGTATTGTTGACACTGCAGAGGCCTCCTTCCTAACATCTGAGAGCTTGTGACAACATTTACAGAGCTTTCCCACAGACTGCACAAGGAGGAGGTCATTCAACATATTGAGCTTTCCCCATGCTAATTCATGCCCAAAAATCTCCTCAATGCAGTTTTCCCCATACAGTGTTCATTTCACTGAATATGTTTAAACATTGTGAAATATAAAATAAGAACTGCTGTAAACCCTTCGGTCCATCAATTTTGTGGCACCATTCAATATACAGGCAGTTCTCCGATAACACACATGTATTAAATACGATATGGCTGTGTCCCCTTGTTTTAGGCATGCTAGCCCGGGGAACTATCATCCCTGCTTCCAATCTGTCTCGCCCTGTCAGAGTTTTATATATCTCATTGAGATCTCCACTCATTTTCCTAAAGCCCATGGAATACAGGCACAGTTGCCCCAAACTCTGCTCCTACAACAAGCCCGTCATCCCAGAGATCAGTCTGGTCATCCTTCACTGCACTCCCTCAATGTCAGGTTTGTCCTTTATTAGGTAAGGAGACCAAAATTGCATACAATATTGCACAATGTTCGAGATGAGGTCTCACCAAGGCCCTGTACAGCTGCAGTAAATGACCCTTACTCCTGCATTCAAATCTCCCTGAAATAAATGTCAATGCACTATTTATTTTCCTAACTGCTTACTGCTCCTGCAACATTGCTTTCATCGACTGGTCTACAGGGAGATCAAGATTATTTTCAATGTTACAGCTCCCCACTTGCTGATCCCACTGGTATTGACTTTCACAGTATTGACTTCTGCGTTCAGAACTCACTGCCCTACATGGACTCAGCGGGCTGCACAGAAATAAATAAAAAATGCAGCTTAACTTCCTTTATAGAGCAACATTTTTTCAACTAATCTCTTTTCAAATGATAGGCTGCCATTCTATTGTTCCCATCAATGTACACAACATCACATCTCTCCCAATGCTCTCCATCTGCCAAGTATTTGCCAGTCACTCCACTTGTCTCAATCACCTTGGAGCTTTTTTTACATCCTCCTCACCCACTCACAAGCTGACATCGTTCAGTGCTGTCAGTGGACTTGGGAATATTGCATTTGAGCCTCTCAACCAAAGATATGATGTGTACTGGGAATAGCTGGATTCCAAATCCTGATCCTTGTCATATCATCCAAGCCTTCCGATCAAAAATCATGGTTTTATTCCTACTCAGTGTTTCCTGCCAGCTCTCCCTTTCTAAAAGCATGACCACATATTAGCCCCAGTCCCACAGGATTCGAATTTGCACGAAAGGCTTGGGGCTTTATCAAAAATCTTTCTGAGATTTCAGTCGTTTTGCATTGATACCTTCTCCATAATTTTGCTAAAAGCCACTATCTCAAATATGATTCCCATTTCATAAATGTCTGTTCACTTTGTCTATGTCCATTACTTTCAATCCAATACTTTCTCTAAAACTGTTAGTTGCTAATTTCATTCTATTCCCTTTTTCTCATCATAGTAAAGTTCCATAGTATTACTAGGAAGTTTTTTTTTTTGTTTTGCTTTCTTCTGTGAAGGCATAACTGAAGTATTTGTGCCATTGTTCTGCTATTTCCCTGTCCTCAATTATCTGGTAACAGACTGTAAGAAAGCTGCACCGTTTTCTTTTAATTTTATATGATATATTTTCTTTTAATTTTATATGATATATTTTCAGAAGATATTAGAAGTTCACTCATATAAGTTTTGGTAAGATATTCTTCAGAAACCCATCAATTCCTATCTTAAACTACTCAATGATTGACCTTCCACAACCATACAATCACAGAAACACAGACTCTGTACCATCAGAAATACAGCACGATCTACATTAGCCCTACTTTACGATACAAGGCGTGTAGCCGTGAATCTTATGGCATTTCAAGTGCACAACCGTGTATTTTCCTAGTGGTTGTGAGGTTATCATAACAACTCCCATCTCAAGAAGCGCATTCCAGACCACAACAACTCTTAGTGAAAAACAGTCTTCAAATCCGAACGAAACCTCAAACCCTTCACTTTAAAATTGTGGGCCTTTGACTAAAAGGAACAGCTGCTGTCTATCCACCCTGTCCATGTCCCTCGTAATCTTATCCTTCTGAATCATGGTCCCCTCAGCCTTCTTTCCTCCGAAATAAACAACCCGCGCTTATCCAGCCTCTCTCCATGGCTGATATGCTCCATCCAGGGAACATCCTGTTGAGTCTCCTCTGCACCCCCTCGAGTGCAATCACATCCTTCCTGTAATGTGGTTCCCAGAACTACACACAGTATTCCATCTTGGCCAAACCAAATTTCCGCATAACTCTGGTAATCTATGCTTCGATGAATAAAGGCTGTGTTAACGGTCCACTATGCTTTCTCAAATTGTGAAAGGGTGGCACGGTGACACAGTGGTTAACGCTGCTGCCTCACAGCGCCAGAGACCCGGGTTCAATTCCCGCCTCAGGCAACTGACTGTGTGGAGTTTGCATGTTCTCTCTGTGTCTGCATGGGTTTCCTCCGGGTGCTCCGGTTTCCTCCCACAGTCCAAAGATGTGCAGGTCAGGTGAATTGGCCATGCTAAATTGCCTGTAGTGTTAGGTTAGGGGTATGGGTGAGTTGCGCTTCGGCAGGGCGGTGTGGACTTGTTGGGCCGAAGGGCCTGTTTCCACACTGTAAGTAATCTAATCTAATCTAAACTTGTCCGGTCACATTCAGGGATGTGTGGAGAAGCCCCCTCACAAATAATAAGGGGCACAACACTGATCCCCGGGGTACACCATTGGACACTGGCCTTCAGTCACACAGACAGCCCTCTACCTCTACCTCCTGTCTCCTCCCACTGAAGTTGATTTGGATGCAACTTGGCAAGTCACGAACGAGTCCTAACTGTTCCCTTGATATTCTGTTCCACTTGACACACTTGCAGATTATCTGGGGATACTCCCTAATCTTGCCCTGCCAGCAGGTTTCCATGCCCCTGTGTTTGTTAGTCCCCTCCAAGTGAAAGATTTCCTCCTTATTGCAGTCTTAACTGGTCTGTCCCAGATCATTACATTATTTGCCTTGAATGTGGATTAGACAGCCAGGGAAGTATTCTATTAATTTCCGACTTGTCATATGTTTTGTGAATGTTCTAAATTTCACAGTGACCCACCTCTCATTCTTTGAAGCGCTGGAGAAAATAGGCCGAGTTTCTCATCAGGCAATCTCGCTATCTGAGGGATTAATCTGGAAAATGCCCATTGCACATCCCCTGTTGTCAGTATATTCTTTCTGAGATTCGTTCACCAAAACTGTGAACAATACTCCAGGTACAGTACCATCAACACGCTGTGAAACTGCTTCAACATGTCTTTACATCAATTTTCTGACTCTCTTAAATGAAGGCGAACCAAACTTTAACTTTCCACTTACATATATTCCTCCAAATACCCTTCACATTCATTGCATTTACGAATTCATTATTTGAGTTCTTATAGAAATCCTTCCGAAAATCCAACATATGCCACTTCTAGTGTTTCTCCATTATCTATGCTGTAAGAAACAATTTCAAACAATTCCGAAGTTTATCAAGTATGATATCTCCATCAGAAATGCATGCTGATTCTCTCCATTGTTGCTGTTAATTTCTAAATATCAAAAATCTCATCCTATGTAATAGATTTCAAAAGTTTCCCTACAGATGTCAAGTTAATTGGTCTGCAGTTCTCCACGCTATGTCTTTTTCCCTTTGTAGCTGTTTGGATCCCTTCCATTCATCTATAGCGCTTGGATCACGTTTACTAACTTCCACTTATCTACAATAGTTTCTGCCCTCTGCAGAATGTACAGGAAAATAAAACACAGTCATCAACAGTGCAATTAATACTTCTATTGGTGATTTATTTCTGACATTTTGATAGGAAGTACATCTGACTTGGCGATGCTCAATCCAGCTGCACTACCTTGTTACTGATTTGAATTGACTTTATGTCTTTAGCTCCAGAAGGCCGATATGATCACTGGGTATTACTGGGTGATTTTCTGGCTCTTCCTCCATGAAGACAGATGCAAAGTAACTGGTTATTTTCTTGGCCATTTCCCTGTTCTTCACAATGACCTCTCCTCTCCCGATTACAAATTTCCACATATGACCTTGCTTTTATTTTGTTTCCTTTGAAATATAAATCGCAGATTGATGCAGTCTTTGTGTTCCTGTTTGCTCGCATGTATGTTCGCTTTTTGATTTCCTTATCAGTTTCATGGCCTTCCTTTTTTGGATCGTTAATTTCTGAGAATTCTCAGGTTTCCACAATATTTGGAATTCTTCAAGAAGTCACTTCCTATGATTAACATGTTTTCTAATTTGTTATGTTAATCATCATTGAGTTACTTTCTCACTCTTTGGTGTTTGTACCTGAAATAAATAGACCTATTTTCAGACATTGCAGTATTTCTAAAAAACTCCTGGTCCTGACCAGATGTATTCAGGAACACCACAGGAGGATAGAGAAGAAATTGCGGGAGCACTGCTTGGCTCTTTTGTATCAACGCTGACCAAAGAGTGAGGGCCTGGATGACTGAAGGGGAGCGAATGCTGAGCCGTATTCAAGAAAGGCTACAAAGATAAACCTGGGAACCAAAGACCAGTGAACCGAAAATCTCGTGGGTAGGTTACTTGAGAAGATTCAGAGAGATTGGATATATATGCATTTGGAAAGACGGGGTGTTGTTCGGAGTAAGATTAGAATGGTGCTGGAAAAGCAGAGCCGGTCAGGCAGCATCCGAGGAGCATGAAAATTGATGTTTCAGGCAAAAGTCCTTCATCAAATTCAGCACGGGAGTTTGTGCAAGGGAGATCATGGTTCACAATTTTGTTGGAGTTCTTTGATGAAGTGACCAGCAACGTTGAGGAGGTCCGTATCTAGATGGATTTCAGTCAGGCCTTCAATAATGTTCACATGGTACGCTGCTCTGGAAGGTTAGATCGCATAGAATTGAAGGGGACCTGGCAAATTAGGTGCAAAATTGCCTTGATGGTAGGTATCAGAGGGTAATACTGGAAAAACTGCTGGCCAGACTGGAGGCCTGTGACTAGTGGAATGCCTCAGAGGTTGGTGCTGGGACCACTACATATTGCATATATCTATGATTTAGATGAGAATGTACAGGCATGATTTGTAAGTTTGAAGACGGCACTAAAACAGACGGCATCATGAAGAGTGAGGAAGGTTATCAGAAATTTCAGAAATTACAGCAGTATCTTGATCAGCTGGAGAAGTGGCTGAGAAATGGCAAATTGATTTTAATATAGAACAGCGTAAATTCCTGCATTTTAGAAAGTCAAATCAAGGTTGGTGTTTCATGGTGAATAGTTGTGTCCTAAGAAGTGTAGTGGAACAGAGAGATCATGGAATTCAGGTGCGTGGTTCTCCGAAAGTTGATTCAGAGATAGACAGGACAATGACGAAAGGTTTTGACACATTGGCTTCATCAGTGTATATCAGTGAGTATTGAAATCAGGGAATTACGTTGCAGTTAATAGGATGCTGGTGAGGCCATACTGGTAGCGTAATGTTCAGTTTTTTTTTCAATTTGCTATAGGAAGGGTGTTAATAAATTGGAAAGACTGCTGAAGAAATTTACAAGGATGTTACCATCTCAATGGTCTGAGTTATAGGGAGAGGCTGGAAAAGCTAGGATATTTTACTTTAGCCTGTATGAGGCTGCCGGGGATCTGACAGAAGTGTATAAGATCATGGCAGGCATGGATCGAGTGAATGTACTCAGTCTTTTTTCCCAGGGTTGGGCAATCACAGACGAGAGGGCATTAGTTTAAGGACAGAGGGGAAAGAATATAAGAGAGCCTGAGGAACAACTGTTTTACACACAGGCTGGTACACATATGGAATGAGCTGCCAATGGAAGTGGTAGAGGCGGGAACATTAACAACATTTAAAATGCGTTTGGACAAAACACGGATAGGGAAGGATGAGATTTAGATTTGAGCAGCACGGTGGCACAGTGGTTAGCACTGTTGCCTCACAGCGCCAGAGACCTGGGTTCAATTCCCGACTCAGGTGACTGACTGTGTGGAGTTTGCACATTCTCCCCGTGTCTGCGTGGGTTTCTTCCAGGTGCTCCGGATTCCTCCCACAGTCCAAAAATGTGCAGGTTAGGTGAATTGGCCACGCTAAATTGCCCGTAGTGTTAGGTGTAGAGGAATGGGTCTGGGTGGGTGCGCTTCGGTGAGTCGGTGTGGATTTATTGGGCCGAAGGGCCTGTTTCCACACTGTAAGTAATCTAATCTAATCTAGAAGGATATGGAGCAATGGCAGGGAAATGGGGTTAGCGTCAGAATAGACTAGTTTGAGCCGAGGAGCCTGTCTCCGTGCTGTAGGACTCTATGACTCTAACAATCATTGCTTGTTATGTTGTATTTTCGCAATTCACTGAAGCTAACTTGACCCTCTAGCCTCCAGTCTTCCATGATGTTTAACCAGAATGTATATTGTATACAGGCACCGTGTAAAGTGCACCTTATTAATGCCACTATTCCTTAAAAGCTGCTTCAGAGCAAGGTTATAAATTAGCCCACTTCACCACACGACACCAAATCCAAAATAACCTGCTCTCTAGTTTGCTTCACAACATAATCTTCAACCCACCTCATATACACTTACAGAATTTATTTTTCACAACATGAGCAGTCACTTAGTTAATGCAGTTTAGATGCAACTTGAAACCAACCAATAAGATTGCAGTATCCACAATATTTGCATATCTAATTTCCAGAGCATATGATACTCAGATTTTTCACAACTGTTTTGGTTTAGATATATAACGCACCAATATTTGTTTCTCCTTGCTATTTGTAAGCTCCACTTGAACTGATTCTGTGGAATCTGAGGAACAGGGTCTGTGGCGTTATTAGTGATGGACTTGAACGAGACATTCGGGGAGGCTCACCTCGACTCTGAGATGATCTGAAGAAACGTCCATCAATTCAGGACAAGCAACAATATGCTCCCCGCTCTGTCTGGATAAATGTAACTGCATTCTATTTGCTCCCCCACACTCACTGTATGTCTGTTATAGAACCTACCCCCGAACAAGGTTCACACCCTATCTCCAAATAAGGCTCAGGCACAACCACTCTCACTATTGAATTCAGCAACTTTCTTCCTCTCTTCCTCTCTTTCTCTGTCGCCTACTCAATAGCCCCACATTAATAATACTGTATTGGTTCAAACTGTCGACTGACTCCTTCCAGACACCTCACAATTCCCCCCACCTACACGGGCACTAAGAGCAGGGTTACCCACTGCCACTCTCCCTCCCCCCTCAGTCCCTTTCTCCCAATGCAGGAGGAGCAGCCTGGAATAGGACAGAAAGGCTATTACAGAGATATACTGCTGCCACTAGTCCGTGTTGCTCCCTCAATCCTCCTCTCGAGGCTGATACAGAGATATACTACTCCGCCACCCCATGTTTTGCTCTCTCAATCCACCCCTCGAGGTTGTTACAGTGATATACTGCTGCCCCTACCCCATGTGTTGTTCTCTCAATCCAACCCTCGATGCCGTTACAGGGTAGGGAACCACCCCATTCTGTCAAACAGAATGGTTACAGTGAAACAGGAGGAGACCATTCTGCCCTTCGAAGGAGCTACACAGGAATATGGAATGAAGTAATTCAGCTCGTTGAGTACATTACACAGCCCAGCAGGAGGCCATTCAACCTGCCTGAACTGCGACACGGGAACAGGGAAGCTGTTGTTAACAGGAAATAGAGAATAGAAATAAATGTTTATTTTCAGGTTGCAAAGCTGTAACTGGTTATTGAGCTAACCTGCAGTGCCAAGAACATTAGGTGAGTTGTCTATTTTGGCATGAAGAATAAAACAATGATAAACAATTTAAATGGAGAGAGATTGCAGAACTCTGTGATTCAGGCGGTTTCCATGTTCCTGGAACATGAATCACATGAAGTCAGTCTGCAGATGCTGCAAGTGATTTGGAAGTAAGTGCAATGATACAGTTATTAACAAAGGGTATCAGGTTTAATGTCAGGAATGCTTTACTGCATCTGTACAGGGCATTGCTGAGACCACATCTGATACACTGCGTTTTTGATCCCAGAAACTAAAAACAGGATATAATTCTTTTTGAAGATTTTCAAAGAAGTTTCCCTTTACTCATTCCTGGAATGAGGGCCTTTTATTATGGGGGAGTTATAGTTTCGAACTTACCTGCGAAATATTATTGAACCATCCATGACTTTCTGAAAAGTGCATCAGCTTGACGCATGTTTTCTCTTGTCAGGGAGACTAAAGCTAGAGAATACATTTTAAGAAAAAAGTGCATTGATATTAACATATGTACTATGAAGACACCTACTAATATTTACAAATTACACAGATACATGAAAGCATGTCAATAATTCATAAAGTGGGAACTTTTGTTTGCGATCGGAAGGCGCTGTGTACAACAAAAGCAATGACACACCTGCATATAGTCCATAATCAGGTTTTCAAGAGAATGTTCCAGGAGATCGCACATGGTCCAGTTTGGTGGTCAGTTGATGTTATTGTATGCTCCAACACAGAGATGGAGAAAAATGTTCCCTGCCTGAGAAGCAGCAGCCGATTGAACCCTCTCTCGTACTTTGTTCCGCCCAATAGCAAAGCGTGAGACCATAAAATCCCTGAGTTGTCTTTACCATTTGTGAAGGATTCCTGGCGAGGATTCATGGGAATCTCCCCACTGCCTGAAACAAACGAAATTCAGCCAAATCCAACTGTTGCAGAAAGAAATCCCATTACCAGCATCTTGTGTAAGCAAAATTACTTCAAAGGCAGAATAACGTTTGGGATACTCTGTCAATTTACCATTTGCTATGTGTTCAAATTTCTGTGTCTCACATTTTTTCTAGAAAATAAGCTACTCTGTGTCTATGTCATTGGCCACCTAACTAAACTGGTTGCATTTAAAATTTGTTGTAACCAGTGGAGGACTGGGACTGGAAAAGGAAACAATGACCTTCCAACATTGGTTGGAACACAAATGAGATATTCTCAAATGATTGTTCAAGTGGAAATTCACTTCCCCAGAAGTTTGTGGTGCCTGGATGATTACATTTATTCCAAGTTGTGTTGTATTCAAACATTTGACAAACACGTGAATGTAGGAAAATGGTGTACAGGTAGAAAAGTGGTGCTGAGACCACAATCACATCACCTTTTGAGTGGTGGAGCAGTAACAAATTGTCTAATACCCCACTCCTGCTGCTCAGTCCTATGTTTCTATGTTCCATTCAGCTCCTCACAGATCCTGAAAGTAGCAGATAGAGGCCACCTGCTCCAAATACTGGGTCCACAGTAACACAGGATATCATTCAATAACTCAAGACTGTCACACATGGTTTGTCGTGGGTTGGAAAATGTTATTTGGAAAACCAGGTTGGTTCCAAAAGACACCTCTGGTCTCTTTACAGAGTGTCTCCTCTCTGCAACTTGTGCTTAATTTGTTGGTCATGGTGGAAACCCAGATTCACTGTGAATACAGCCCCATACCTCACCCAGAGATGACTCACAAAATACTTTACTCTCTCTGACTGCTACATTCAATATCAGAACGTTCAGGAAAATTGCAATCATTACCTTTGTAATTACAGAACATGAGAACATAAGGCGCAAGATTAGGTAACTCGGGCGATCAAGCCATTGTATACCATCATGGCTGATCTACTGTTGGCATTAACTCATCTTTAATATCCAATTCTTCACACCCCTTTGCTCTCTGACAAGTCAAAAATTCAAGTAACACCTCTTTGAATACTTTCCGTGATGTAACTCACCTCAATCTCTAGCCCAGATAATTCCTGGCATTGATTACCCTCTATGAGAGGAAAACACTCCCTACAAATACACTACCATCTATTGATATGAACAAGAGGTGAATACAGGGGCTCAGGAAATAGTGAATTCAAAAACAAGGTAATATTTGAATGAGGATGGCATCAGGACCATTTACATGGTTGATCTTAATGGGAATCAGGTGTACCCTCCCCACTGGTTTGGGGTCTTTCGGAGCACAAAGGAAGATGTTTGTGGTCGGTGACCGACAATCCTCTCAGTCCGGGGACATCTCAGCAGGAGATCCTCAGGGTAGCTGCCTCAAAACAAACATCTTCAGCTGCTTCATCACTGTCTTTCCTCATCATAAGATCTGAAATGGGGATGGTCACTGAAGATCACCCAATGTTCAGAACAATGTGTCACACCTCAGCTCCTGAACCAGTCTGTGCCTATGTGCAGTAAGACCCGAACAGCATTCAGGCTTGTGCCGTTAAAGTATCGGTAACATTCATGTAACAGCAAGGCCAGACACTTTACATTTCCACAGTTAAATGAAAAGCTCATTCAGCATCTCAAGCACATTAGAAACAGATATGTGGAAGCCATTCAGCCCATAGAAACTACTGAACAAAGAGAGTGATAGCCCATTCAATCCTCCTGCCTGTTCCACAGGAAGAAGAGGAGTCTGGTTACCACATCAATCTGTTAAACAGGAACAGGCAGGGTCAAGTCAGACCCATGAATCTGTTCCATGGGTCTTGGAGGAGGCCATTCAGCAGCTCGAGACACAGGAGGGTGTCATTGATGCTCCAACCTGACAAATCAATGAAGCAGAGAATGCACTCAGAGACGGCTCCACGATGTTCCACGTGGCTCCATTACATGACTCTTTAACGTGGTTTAACGCTGGCAGTGAGGAGGGAAGCCAGGTATTTTGTGTCAAGTCTCAGAGAGGCATCTTCCATCTCTGAGAAGGCGGACCCATGTTCTCAATGGACGTCAGAAGCTGGTGGGAATAGATATCTGTTTTAGAATGAAGGTATTGTGGCTGTTGTCGGGATTGTGGATAACATGACGTTCAGTGCAGGATCACACACTAAATGCACTGTATTAATGTGGGGAGAATTTATTCAATGACTGACCCTCTGTCTCTCTCAATCAACATGTGGAGTGCGGGTGGGATGAGGGGGATGTCCTCAGAAACTCTTTACCTATTGAGAACCATGTAACCCGAGTAAAAAAACACAAAGCCTTGGAATTTATCACCGTATCAGTGCCTGGTTAGAACATCATGAGTGACTGTCCATCCCCCTTCAGGTTCAATGCAATCACCTCTCATTCTCTCACTGAGCTTCACTCTCTGCTCATGGTGCCATCATCCCAGAGATTAGTCTGTTGAAACTTGAGAGAAAGTCTATCCATTGTACCCCAAATACTGCCTCAACAACACTCTCAGGGATGATCGCAATAAACCTTTTCTCTCACTTAGACATCGCAGTTTCTTCTCTATGCACTACTGTTGTAGTGGCAAGGGAAGGTGTCGGGAGTGGAAGGTGGCTTGGTGGGGTTGCGTGGACCTAACGAGGGAGTTTGTGAGGGAATGGTCTCAGCAGTATGATGATAGGAGTAGGGAGGGAAGTATATCTCTGTTGGTCAGGTCTGACTGTTGGTGGCAGAAATGGTGGAACATGATGCGTTGTAGCCTGAGGTTGGTGGGATGGAAGGCAAGCATCAGCGAGGTTCTAACTTGTAGTTGGAAGGGTGGAGTTCAAGGGCGGAGGTGTGGGAAGTTAAGGAGATGCGCTCGAGCACCCTCTTGCAGCCGAACCACCACTTCAATGCTACCTGTCCCTCTATCTATCCTTGCACTGTTTGAAAGCTTAGCTAGAATGCCCTCAGTTCCTTCATATTGATAATGAATGCACAAAGTGAAAAGTTGTAGTCCCAACACTGAGTCTTGTGGAACACCACTTGTCACTGGCTGCCATCCTGAGAAGGACACTTTAATCCACATTCTCTTCTTTCTTTCAGACAGCCTAACTTCTATCCATGCTAGCTAGCTCCTTGCCTCTAACACCATGGGCCCATACCTTTCTCAATAGCCTCATGCATAGCATCTTGTCAAAGGATTCTAGAGGTGCAGATGGATAACATCTATTGGTTCTCCTTGATCTAATCTGCTCATTACTCCCTCAAAGTATTCTAGCCGGTTTGTCTGGCATGTTCTCCCTTTGATGAAACCATGCTGGCTCTGTTCTATTTTACCAAAGACCTCCAAATATCCAGAAATCCCATCCTTCACGATGGAATCCATGATGTTACCCACAACCAAGGTTAGGCTAATCAGTCTGCAGTTTTCCATCTTGTGCCTAACTCCCTTAATAAACGGGGTGTCATGCTCGCAATTATACAGCCATTTGGCCCTTTCCTGATTTTAGTCATTCCTGAAAGATTACCACTTATGCTTGCACTAACTCTTCAGCTATCTCCCATTCAAGGCTGGGGTGTTGTCCATCTGGTCCAGGTGAGTTATCCACATTCAGGCCATTCCGTTTTCTAGCAAGTTCTTCCTGGTGATGGCAACCATATTCAGGACTACCCTCTCACTATCTTGAATTCTTGGGAAATTGCTCGTGTCTTCCACCGTGAAGGCTGATGGCAAATTCCTCAGCCATTTCTTTGTTTCCCACTACTGTCTCTCCAGCATCATTTTCCAGTGGTCCATTCACTTTTACCTCACTTTTGTACTTTATATATCTAAAGAATCTCTTACAGTTTCCTTTATATTACTGGTTAGCTTAACCCCACATTTAATCTTCTCCCACCTTATTTATTTTTTCTTGCTTTCTGTTGGCCCCAATTCTCCAGTTTCCCTCTGCCCTTCGCCGTATTATCTGCTTGCTCTTTTGTTTATATGCAATCCCTGACTTCCCTTGTGAGCCCTGGTTGCCTCATCCTCCCTGTACCATGTCTCTATTACTGAGCATGAATCTCTGCAGTTTCTCCTGCATTAATCTTGGAATCACCTGCCATTGCTGCTCCCCTGTCTTTCCAGCTAGACCCCTGTCCCGGTCAATTCTACCCTGCTTCTCCCTTATGCCTCTCCAGTTGCCTTTATTCAGCTGAAATACTATTAACTCTGATTCTATCTTCTCTCTAAAATTGCAAAATAAATTCAACAATGTTCTGATCACTGCTTCTGAAGTTTTCATTCACCTTAAGCTGCCTTATCTAGCCTGCATCATTAATTCCAGTGTCATCTGTTCCCGAGTGAGCTCCACCACATGATGCTCCAAAAAGCCATCCCGTAGACATTCCTCAAATTACTTTTCTTGCGATCCACTACCAACTTGGTTTCCCATTCCACTTGCATATTGAAATACCCCATGATCACTGTAACTTTGCCTTTCCTACAGATTTTTTCTATATCCTGGTGTATCTTGTGCCCCAGCTTCTGACTACTCTTTGGAGGCCTGAGCAAGTCTCCAACTGCGGTTGTCTTCCCTTTGTGGTTCCTCAATTCTACCCACGCAGATTCTACACCATCTGACTTTACTTTCTTTCTTACTATTGATTTAATTTCATTTCTTAATAATAATGTAAACCCACTCCCTCTGCCACCTATCTTTTTGATAGGATATACGTCCTTGAATATCCTGATCCCCTTGCAGCCACTTCTCTGTGGTGCCCATCACGTCATACCTACCAATTTCAATCTGTGCCGTAAGCTCATTTATCCTGTTCCTTATACTGCATGCATTCAGATCTAACCCCTTCAATCTTGTATTAACGGTCTCTCCTCTCATTGTCATTTGTTTGTCCAGTGTGATTCAAGTTTGATTGCTTACACTTTTCATACACTCTGTCTTATTTGCATCTGTGTTGGAGATTTTAATAACCTCTCCTGAGCTCTTTACTCTTACCTCCTCTTTTCTAATTAAACCCTATAACGGAACCCCCAACCCTGCCAACGCACACACACTCCTAATCAGTTTAGAGCTGTGTCGACAGCCTTAGTTAGGATTCACTCGGACTCTGGTCCCAACACGGTTCAGTCGAAGACTGTCCTATAGGAACAGGTCCTTTCTTCCTCAGTAATAAAATGTGTTTATTTAACACGAAATACAGGGACAAGAATAAAGCATTTCTGCTCATACCAAAACATGAAATCTACAAAGAGACAAATCTGTTAAAATACACTTACAATGTGGAGCTATATGAATTGAAAAGTGAATTACAAAACCATGGACGAGGTGTTCAAACTTTATCGGTCATTATTTGACCCACAGCTGAGACGCTGATTTCCCCCCAGTCAGTGATCCCCTCACTAGATTCTCTCGCCCTGTCTCTCACACAGTGTCTAGAGGGACTACAAGTTCCTGTTAGCCCAGAATATTTAAATTAATTCACCTTCTCCCTGGAACCAATCTATTGCTATTTTGGACCTTGTTCAGCTGTCAGCGACCCGGCTCTGTGAAATTATTGGCATAAATGATCTGGGATGACAGCATAGTGTCACAGGGTATGGCACCAGACAAAGGGCTTGCAATCTGTGGTAGTTCTAAATAAAATTTCTGTGTATTTGTCCTCATGCTGTTTTCTGATCTAACTTCGCACTCATCTGACACCCCTTGCTCTCACTCACTCTGTGGCTCCGTTTTCTATCCATTCATTTTATCTCTCTTGACTTCCTTTTTCTCTGTTAATGTTTCTCTCTCACACATACACACCCACACACACACACACTGTTCTGTCTGTTTTCAAATTGTGATGTTGGAGAGCTCGTCGTTGTACAATGTGCTAAATGGCCTCCTTCAGTGCTCTTATTAATTCTGAAGCTCTCTGACCCACAATAAAGACTTTAGGTGCCTGGAGAGACAAGCTGGTCCTGCGAAGGATACAGTGCAGAATCATTCTTTATCTCTTCCTGTTGTCTGATATGCAGCGGCCTTGAAATATCTGTTTAAACAAAATAGATTGAAATTCGTGCTGTCGGGAGGACGTTCACCAGATGATTTTGCTTTCAGGATTTAACAAGCAGTTCCCACATACACAATGTGGATTTCCCTGATAGCAGCTCGTCCCAATTGACATATCCTAGCTCTGCCTGATACTGACGTAATTTGCCTTCCGCCAATTCAGTAGCTTCACACAAGGTCCTGAATTATCCGTGTTCGTAGCTATCTTAAATCTGAAGGAGCTGTGATCACTCTTTCTAAAATTATGTCCCACTGAGAGCTCTGTCACCTGGACCTCATATTGGCTCATTAGCCAATATGAGGTCCAGCAGGCTCTTCCTCTCGTTGGACTATCCACATACTGTTGCAGTTAACAAATTCTGCCCCGTCTAAGCCTCTTGCTCCAAGGGACACCCAGACATTATTGGGGATGCTAAAGTCACTCACTATGACCACTCTGTTTTTAATACACCTTTCCTTAATCGACGTACATATTCGTTCCTCCATCCCTCCATGGCTGTTGGAGGGATTATAATAACGCAGTGCTTCCAGCCATCTTATATTTGAGCTTTACCCATATTGCTGCAATGGATGATGCTTCCTGTATGTCTTCTTCAAGTGCAGATGTAGCATTCCCCCTGATTAGTAAAACAACTCATCCACCTCTTTTACCTTACTCTCTATCTCGCCTAAAACAATGAAACCCAGGAATGTTGAATGGCCAGTCCTTTCCCTCTCTCAAACAAGTCTCTGTAAACCCGCAACATCATAGTCCCATGTACGGTTTCAGGCTCTCAGTTTATCGGTCTTACCCATAACAATTCTTGCATTGAAATAAATACACTTCAGCCCAACTCCATCAGATCCTGACCTGATATTTGGTTTGAGTTTCCCTGATGTAAATTCTCCATGTCTATTCTCTGGTAACAGAAGATTACAAAAGACTGTCAGTAAAGCAGTAAAACAGACAATTTATGCTTCCTCCCTTGTCCCTTCAATCTGGACATTGCATCACACTCTGTCCAATTCCAACAAACTGCTGGATGATTATTTTGCTTCAACCAACAGCCTCCAGCCTCTCACTGCACATTATTCAACTCTCTCTGGACCCATTGGATTGACTGTTTTCTGATCCCTCTCTCAACCAAATCTCTGTAATATTTATATCATAGTTATATAAACTCATTCAAACTCCAATCTCCAAGCTCATCTGTCTTGCCTGTCATACTGCTCACATTAAAATCAGCATACATCAGACTGACAGCCCCATTGTGTTCACTCCCCTCTGCCAGGTTGTTGTTGGTCTTAGCTGTACTGGGATTAGTCTCCAACTCCTCTTCAGTCACTGTGCTTGTAGACATACTGCTCTAGCTCCCCCAACTTCCCGCCACCGCCACAATAGTTTAAACCCTCCTGAGTGACAATAGCAAACCTGCCTGCCAGGAGATTGCTGACAGTTCACGTCCATCCCGTCCTTCTTGTGTATTTCATACTGACCCAGGAATCTCAATTATCCACATATCGGAGATTGCTGCCAGTTCAGATGCATCCCGTCCTTCTTATGTATATCCTGTCGACCCAGGAATCCCAATGATCCACATATTGCAAGTGCTGCCTACCCTACCAGCTCTTTGGCCATGTTTTTAACTGTATTGCCTTCCTATTCCTAACCTCACTGGCACGTCGCATAATCTAGTCTCTCCAACATTCAAATATCCTTTCAGCACAACTCTGGCAAGACCTTTACTTTAAAATGGATAGACTTGACAATAAAAACTTAAGTGTGACCTCATTAACCAGGAAAGTGGAGTCCAATGAATCAGTCGCAATGACCATAGGATCTGATATCTATCACCTTCACCAAACCTTTGTGACAAGGTATACATATGGAGCATCTATTTGTAGATGGACGAGGATAAACAGAAGTTATTCCAAAAGATCAGAAAATGTCAGAACAGATAGGTGTCATTTTGCCTGTTTACTCTGCTTTGCTGTTCAATTGGATGTTAGCTATTCTGTTCTTTTAAATATCAGGGTCTTTACCCCGCATCCCTAGCAGTTCAGAAAGTGGCCAGTGTCTTTGTGCGCTTCCTGCGTAGGGAGCATCCAGTACCAGGCGATGCGGTGTGGGGAATCACGGGGTGGATTGATGAAAGGCTGCAGGGACTCAGGGATTTAGAGAAACAGAGTAGGTAATCAGGGACATGCACTCACATAAGTAGCTGGGCAAGAATCCCAAGCACTCGGGGAGCCCGAGCACCAGAGCCACTTTTACAATAAAGCCGTCATATTTGCAGCAATTCTCCATCAAACATAAGCAAATATACTGTAGATGGCAGAAACCTGAAACAAACACAGAAACATACTGTGAAGAGAGAAATTAGTTAATCCTCCCAATGCAGACACGGGGAGATTGTAAAAACTCCACAAAGAATGGGTCCAGAGATTGGAATTGAACCCGAGTCCTTGACCCTGTGAGGCAGCAGTGTTGTGTCACCACACGACACAATGATGGGCAATAGGATTAGTATAGTTACATTAGTATATTTTCGACAGTCAGTTAACAGGAATGATCTCACTCAGCCTGTCTAAGATTGGGAAGCCTTTATACAGCAGCAGAGTACAATTTAAGATGCAATAAAGTGGTGAATACGAAACATGTAAACCAGCTCGCTTTAGAAAATGAGATTGCATGAGTTTTGTTAAGATATATATAAGGAGAGAGTGAACATTGGACAACCAGAAATTGAGGCTGACTGCAGAGAAATGGAGAACAAAGTAGTGGAGAATGAACTGAATAGGTACTTTCCATCAATCTTCACAATGGTAGACACTAGGAACATTCCAGAACTTCAAGCGAGTCAAGGGTGAGGGATGGATGTAATGATCGGCGCTGAGTAGAAGATAGTGGAGAAGCTGCAACGTTTGAAAATAGATACATCACACAGACTGGAAGGATAGCAACCAAAGTTCCGAAGGAATTAGTGGAGGAGATTGTGAAACCATTGGTCGTGACTGTTAAGGAATAACTATCATCAGACAGATAACTGGAAAATGGATAATGTAAAATGTCTGTGTAAGAAGGAAGAAAGGCAAAATGCAGTAAATAATAGGGCAGTTTAGACTGGCATCGGTCGTTAATCGGGATTTAGAGTGCATTGCTAGTAATGAGATTGCAGAGTACCTGGAGGTGCATGGTAAAATACGGCTGAGTCAGCATGGCTTCATCAAGGAGTGGTCCCGCTGACAAGTCTGTCGGAATTCTTTCAGAAGATAATGAGCAGGTTTGACAAAGGGAGAATGTGATCTGAATTGCTAATAGGGAGTGGGTTAAATTTGAATCTGTGTTAAATTGAATCATGTTAATTTATTGGTTACAACTTGCATAAGCAGATGTACAAAAACAACTAAAAATTGTAAAGGAACAATTCAATAATAGTTAAATAAAATAAGGATGGAGGGTCGGGTGATGTGTTGTTTCTCTATGATGTCGGAGTGGTGGACCCCACTGTGGATCCTGTGCCTGAAGTAAATGTTGCATGTTAGAAGAACTCTGGTCAGAGTCGATGAGCTGGAGTTTGAGCTTCAAACAATGCGAAAATCTAGGAGGGGAAGAATTCCCGGGATGCTGTGATTCAGGAGACAGTTACACTCCTTAGATCAACTGACTCAAATTCAGCCAGTGGTTAGAAAACGGAGGGTTTGGCTATGAGTGAGGCAGATAGAGGGATCCAGGAGGTAGAGTTTCAGGAAACCTCAGCCCCTGTCCGTGTCTAACAGGTTCAAGAGTTTTCTTGGAGAAAGTGAGGTCTGCAGATGCTGGAGATCAAAGTTGAAACTTTATTGCTGGAACAGCACAGCAGGTCAGGCAGCATCCAGGGAACAGGAGATTCGACGTTTCGGGCACAGGCCCTTCTTCAGGAATGAGCAGAGAGTGTTCAGCAGGAGAAGATAAAAGGTAGGGAGGAGGGACTTGGAGGAGGGGAGTTGGAAATGTGATAGGTGGAAAGAGGTCAAGGTGAGGGTGATAGGTCGGAGTAGGATGGAGGCGGAGAGGTCAAGAAGAAGACTGCAGGTCAGGAAGGCGGTGCCGGGCTGGAGGGATCCGGCTGAGACAAGGTGGGGGGAGGGGGGATGAAGAAACTGGTGAAGTCCAAGTTCATCCCCTGCGGCTGGGTCCATGTACAGCGCATCATCCGCCGTCACTTCCGCCACCTCCAAACAGACCCCAGCACCAAGGATATATTTCCCTCCCCTCCCCTATCAGCTTTCCGTAGAGACCACTCCCTCCGCGACTCCCTTGTCAGATCCACACCCCCCACCGACCCAACCACCACTCCCGGCACCTTCCCTTGCAACCGCAGGAGGTGCAACACTTGCGCCCACACCTCCCCCCTCACTTCTCTCCAAGGCCCCAAGGGAAACTTCCATATCCGCCACAGATTCACCTGCACCTCCACCCACATCATCTACTGCATCCGCTGCAGCCGGTGTGGCCTCCTCTATATTGGGGAGACAGGCCGCCTACTTGCGGAGCGATTCAGAGAGCACCCCTGGGCCACCCGGACGAACCAACCCAACCAACCTGTGGCACAGCATTTCAACTCCCCCTCCCACTCCACCGAGGATATGCAGGTCATTGGACTCATCCACCGCCAAACCACAACAACCCGACGGTCGGAGGAGGAGCGTCTTATCTTCCGACTGGGAACCCTCCAACCGCAGGGGATGAACTTGGACTTCACCAGTTTCTTCATCCCCCCTCCCCCCGCCTTGTCTCAGCCGGATCCCTCCAGCCCGGCACCGCCTTCCTGACCTGCAGTCTTCTTCTTGACCTCTCCGCCTCCATCCTACTCCGACCTATCACCCTCACCTTGACCTCTTTCCACCTATTACATTTCCAACTCCCCTCCTCCAAGTCCCTCCTCCCTACCTTTTATCTTCTCCTGCTGAACACTCTCTGCTCATTCCTGAAGAAGGGCCTGTGCCCGAAACGTCGAATCTCCTGTTCCCTGGATGCTGCCTGACCTGCTGTGCTGTTCCAGCAATAAAGTTTCAACTCAAGAGTTTTCTTCCCTGTGTGGCTGGAAATGGGGACTGCAGGGAGGATGAGCATATTGGCCACACACCGAGTTGAGGGAAGCTTTCAAGTGGGGCAAGTGAAGAGAAATGTAATTGTAATTGGGGATAGTATAGTTAGAGGCATAGACACTGTTCTCTGTGATCGGGATTGAGAGTCCTGAAAGTTGCGTTACCTACTGCTGTTTGGGTAATGGATATCTCATCTTGGCTGCAGAGGAACTTGGAGTGGGAGGGTAAAAATCCTTTGGTCATGGTCAGTGGAGGTAACAACGACAGTGATAAAACTATGGCAGAGGTTATGCTAAGGGATACGATGAGCTCCGAGCTAAATTAGAAAACAGAACCAAAAAGGAAATAATCTCTGGATTACGGCCTGAGCCATGAGCTAATTAGCACAAGGTCAGCAGGAAAATGCGTGGCTCAAAGTTTGGTGTGAGAGAAATGGGTTTGTATCATGGGACATTGACACCAGTACTGGGGAAGGAGGGCACTGTTCCGATCCGACGGTCTTCATCTGAACCGTGTTGGGACCAGAGTCCGAGCAAATCGCATTATTAGGGCTGTAGACTGGACTTTAAGCTAAATGGGGGTGGTGTGGTGTCAGTTATAGGGAATATTAGAAAACCCGAATTAAAGGAGGGGTAAGACTGCAGAACTCAAGAAGAAGGCATTTTGTATGTTTTCCTTTATTGGTCAGAGCATTGAGTACAGGAGTTGGGAGGTCATGTTGCGGCTGTACAGGACATTGGTTAGGCCACTGTTGGAATATTGCGTGCAATTCTGGTCTCCTTCCTATCAGAAAGATGTTGTGACACTTGAAAGGGTTCAGAAAAGATTTACAAGGATGCTGCCATGGTTGGAGGATTTAAGCTACAGGGAGAGGCTGAACAGGCTGGGGCTGCTTTCCCTGGAGCATCGGAGGCTGAGGGGTGACCTTATAGAGGTTTACAAAATTATGAGGGGCGTGGGTAGGACAAATAGACAAAGTCTTTTCCCTGGGGTCGGGAGTCCAGAACTAGCAGGCATAGTTTTAGGGTGAGAGAGGGAAAGAAATAAAAGAGACCTAAGGGGCAACATTTTCACGCAGAGTGTGGTACGTGTATGGAATGAGCTGCCAGAGGAAGTGGTGGAGGCTGGTAAAATTGCAACATTTAAGAGACATATGGCTGGGTATATGAATAGAAAGGGTTTGGAGGGATATGGGCCGGGTGCTGGCAGGTGGGACTAGATTGGGTTGAGATATCTGGTCGGCATGGACGGGTTGGACCGAAGAGTCTGTTTCCATGCTGTAAATCTCTATGACTCTATGAGTCTAAGTTATTCAAATCTCCGACACAGACGCAGAGAGCATGGGAAGTTTTAGTAATCAAACTTCAAACACACTGGACAAACAAATAACAATGAGAAGAGGAACGGCTAATACAGGGCTGAACTGTTATATCGGAAAGCATGCAGTATAACGAATAAGGTAAATAAGCTTGTGACTCATACACAAATTGGCAGGTCGCCATCACGGTGACGTCGCTAAAAGAGGATCAGGATTGGGAGCTGAATATTCAAGGATATGCATCCTATCAAAAAGATAGGGAGTTGGACAGAAGGGATGGGTTTGTCTTATTATTAAGAAATGAAATTAAATCAATAATAAGAAATGAAGGAAGGTCAAATGGTAGAGAGTTTGTGTCGGTAGAATTGAGAAATCACGATGGTTAAAAATAAAAGTAGTTAGAGTTTTGCTCAGGCCTCCAAACAGTAGTCAGGAGCTGGGGTGCAAGATACACAGGAGCTAGAAAGATGTGTAGGAAATACAAAGTTACAGTAATCATGTGGGATTTCATTATGGAGGCGGGCTGGGAATTCAGCTTGATGGTGGTTTGGAAGAAAGGGAATTTGTAGAATTTGGAGCAGCTTGTGCAGGCAGACTAGATGAGGGAGCTTAAGGTGAAGGAAATCATAGGAGGCAGTGATCATAATATGATTGAATTTACTCTGCGATTTCAGATGGAGAATTTAGAATCAGAGGTAACGGTATTAAAGCTGAATAAAGGCAATTACAGAGGCATGAGAGAGGTGCTGGGTAGAATTGACTGGTAGAAGGGCCCAGCAGAAAAGACAGTGAAGCAGCAATGGCTGGAGATTTTTGGTGTTATTCAGGATGCAGCAGAGATTTACCCCGAGTAAAAAGAGGCATGGTACATGGAGAATGAGGTATCCACGACTGACGAGGGAAGTCAGGTATAGCATAAAAGCAAAAGAGAAAGGATATAATGCGGCAAAGTGCAGTGGGAAACCAGAGGGTTGGGAAACTTAAAAAGACAAAATACAGGGCTAACAAAATAAAATAAGGAGGGAGATTATTAAATATGGTGGTAAGTAAAAGAAGCCTGTAAGAGTTTCTTTCGATATATAAAGTATAAAAGAAAGGCAAAAGAGGGCATTGGATTGCTCGAAAATGACACTGGTGAGATCGTAGTGGGGTCCAAGAAAATGACTGAGGAATTGAATAATTACTTTGCATCAGTTTCATGGTGGAAGTCACGAATAATATCTCAAACATTCAGGAGAGTGAGGGGCTAGAGCTTAGTATGGTGGCCACCACCATGGAGAACATACTAGGAAAAAGCTGAATGGCTTAAAGTTGGTTAAATAACCCGAACCAAAGGGATTAAATCCCTGTGTTATAAGGGAGATAGCTGAAGAGTTAGTTGATGCGATGATGGTGATTGTTCAGGAATCGCTCGAGAAAGGAACGATCCCAGAGCATTGGAAACCCACTAACGTGACATCTGTTTTTACCCAGGGAGTAAGGAAGAAAAGACAAAATAAAACGCTTAACCTTTGAAGTTGGTAAGATCCTGGAATCCATTGTGAAGAATGAGATTTCTGAATACTTGGAAGTGTTTGGTAAAATAGGGCAAAGTCGGCAGATTCCATCAAGGGAAGGTCATGCCTGACATATTTGTTGGAAATCTTTGAAGAAGAAATGAACAGGCTTGATCAAGTACAGCCAATGGATGTTATCCACCTGGACGTCAAGAAGGCCTTTGACAAGTTGTCACACAGGAGATGATTGAGTATGATAAGGGTCCGTGGTGTTAGAGACAAGGTAGAGGCATGAACAGAAGCTTGTCTGTCCTACAGAAAGCAGAGAGTGGGTATAAAATGGTCCTTCTCAGGATGGCAGCAGGTGACAAGTGGTGGTCCGCAAGGCACAGTGTTGGGACCATAACTTTTTACCTTATTCGTTAACAATCTAAATGATGGAACTGAGGTCACTCTAGCTAAGTTTGCAGATGAAACAAAGATAAGTAGAGAGTCAGGTCGGAGAGAGGAGGCGGAGGGGCTGAAGAAGGAATTGGCAAGGTAAAGGGTTTGGCAGATGCATTCCAATGTCGGAAAGTGTGACGTTGGAAATGGTCTATTTCCTAAATGGGGAGGAAATTCAGAAATCTGAAGTGCAAAGGGACTTGGGAGTTCTAGTGCAGGGTTCTTTTAAGATAAGCTTGCAGGTTGAGGTAGTAGTTAGGAGGGCAGTTTCAGTTAGTACTGATGGCATTTAGTACGAGAGAAATTGAATATAAGAACAGGCAGTATGCAGCTTTGGTCAGACTACATTTGGAGTGTTGCGCCCACTGTTGTGCCCCATATCTCAGGAAGGATGTACTTTCCCTGGAGCGTGTTCAGAAGATTTTCACGGGAATAGTCGTAGGAGTGAAAAGTTTATTGTAAGAGGAATGTTTGAGTCTATACCTGATAAAGTTTAGAAGGAAAAGGGGAAATGTAATTGAAACATACAGAATACTGAATGACCTAAATAGTGTGGATGTTCATAAGATGTTTCCATTGATAGGAGAGACGAGGAACCAAGGACACAGCCTTAGCTTAAAGCGAATACCTTCTAGAACGTTGACAAGGAGACTTCTTTAACCAGGGAATGGTGATTCTTTGCAATTTATTGCCAGAGAAGGCTGTGGGGCCATGTCATTGAGTATATTTGAGATGGTGATAGTTTTTTTTCATTACCCAGGAGATCAAGGGTTACGAGGAGAACGTCGGAGAATGGGTTGAGAAACTTATCAGTGATGATTGAATGGCGGTGTAGGCTAGATCGGCAAACTGGCCTAATTTCTGCTCCTATATCTTATAGTCTTATGGTCTAAACCTGAAGGAGGCACCTTGCATCTCTGAGAATATGGATTCATCTTCTTCATGAATGTCAGCAGCTGGTGGGAATAGTGAACTGTTTTAGAATGACAGTATTGTGGCTGCTGTCGGGGTGGTGGATAATATGATATTCAGTGCAGGATCACACACCAACTGCACTGTATAATGTGGAGAGAGTTTATTCAAAACATGGACCTCTCTGTCTCGCTCAATCACCGTGGGGAGTGGGGGTTGGGGTGGGTAGGCGCAACGCCCTCAGAGACACTTAAACTATCCAGAATCATGCATCCTGAGTGAATCAAAAGTGACGGAATTTATCACTTTCTCATTGTCTGTTTAGAATATAAGGAGTGACTGTCCATCCCCCTCAAGGTTCAATGCAATCACCTCTTATTCTCTCACAGCGTGACAGATCAACCTTCACTCACTCCTCATGGTGCCATCATCCCAGGGATTTATCCAGTGGAACTTCTGTTTATTCTTTCTGTGATAAGGGGATCACTCCTTATAAAGGAGATAAAATCTGTCCACAATACTCCAAACACTGCCTCAACAACACTCTCAGAGTTGATCACAATAATTCCTTTCCCTGACATAGCTGGCTCCATTTCCTTCATGTGACACAGGAAACAATTCATTTACGATGCACTGCCACTGATTTGGAATTTAAAACATCCTTACATCTGTAGGTCAACATCAATAAAGCCAGCACCAGAGGTGCCTATAGAGATGGAATCACTCTTGGGGAGAGACCCAATCACAAAGAATACATCTAAAATAGTGAATGGCCACATACCTGAATGGAATTCACCTGCAGGAATGTGGAATACAGGCAGAGGAAGGGAGTTAGCTTTCCTTTTTATCTGCCCTCATGGGATATGTGCAGCCCTGGTCAGGTCAGCATGTTATGCCAATCTTGAACTGAGTGGCTGGTTCAGCTGTTCCACAGGACAGTAAAAATTAAAACACAGTGCTATGGGTTTGCAGTCACACAGAGACCTGACCAGGGAAGAATGACCCATTACATTTTACATTACATTACATTTACATTTACATTTTACATTACATTTTTTTTTACATTACATTACAGTGTGGAAACAGGCCCTTCGGCCCAACAAGTCCACACCGACCCGCCGAAGCGAAACCCACCCATACCCCTACATTTACCCCTTACCTAACACTACGGGCAATTTAGCATTGCCAATTCACCTGACCCTGCACATCTTTGGACTGTGGGAGGAAACCGGAGCACCCGGAGGAAACCCACGCAGACACGGGGAGAACGTGCAAACTCCACACAGTCAGTCGCCTGAGGCGGGAATTGAACCCGGGTCTCAGGCGCTGTGAGGCAGCAGTGCTAACCACTGTGCCACCGTGCCACCCATTGCCATCTCTAATGGGCATGAAGCAAGTCGATATCAACAGATTATTATTTTGTGGCTCTAGAGTATGAGTCAGTGGCGTAACCACCATACACTGTCTTCCCATCTTTCTAAGTCTGTGCAGAGAACAACGTAAACAGTTCAAGTGCAATTATTTTGCAATGGACACGTGGTAAGAAGGGACTTGAAACAGCTACATACGGAGATTAACAAAGGCACAAACAATGGTTTATTCATGAGTTGTACTCAGGCTGAGGAGGAGACTGGGATGTCATGATGGTGGTACTGGACTGGATTGGTGAGTGGGTGGATATGGAAATGTGCAGGAGAAAATGAATCATGGAGAACAGTCTGTTTCATCCCCGCATATTGGTGCATAATATTTAAATAACCATTTGCTAGTTACAATTTGTAAAGAATGGAATCTTTGATTGGAACTGAAAACATTGACGTGCACCTTTCCAAAATTTCCATATCATGGCCATCAATTCAGTCCAGACCGTTTCACTAGACAGATTGAGTTTCTTACCAAGAACACCAACTATAGCAAGGATAGGATGGTAACCAGCTTGAATAACCATCAGTACATCTTCAACCTGCGATGTTAATGATATCCAAGGCTGGGAAAGCCAGAAAAAATCCCAGGATAAACTCCTGTCCATTGCTGGAAATTTCCATTCGAATGTTCTCAGATCCTGATCCATTGTTGGAACATTCCAGTCAAATGTTCCCAGATTCTGATCTCTCCTCCTTCTCTCACTGAAGCTGCTGATCCCTGTTACTGGTGTGGGTGATGCTCCCGCTCAGACTATGGGATAACACATTGTACGCGTTCCCTTACTGATAGAAGAGGGAAACTCTCTGCGGACCCATAGGATCCATGGAGATTCAAATAATCACAATCGCTGAACAAATAGCTCCAGCTAACCCTTTTCAATTTGATACTGTTTTACTAAAATTCAAAATAACTTTGAACATTTGTGCATTCAGGATGTGATATATGAGTTTGACTGAAGGAAGGAATGTCGGAGGTGGCAGATTGATTGTGTGTAATCATTCATTCTGCCTTGGATATAGAGGTAATTCCAGAGGTTTAACTGAAAATAAACATGTTTCTCTGCTCATAAATGGGGAAATAAATCCTATAATTACTGATCAGTCATTGCAAAATCAGTAAAATATTGAGAGAACATTTTTCGTCCATGATCTGATGGCAACATGTGCCTAAGAAAATGTGAGTTTATAAAAATCAAACGGCATGCATATGTTAACAGAGAATTGTTCGTGACAAATACAATTCAGATTATTCCAGAATCAGAGAGGGCAAGCGTGGGTGTTGATGTTATCAATGTTAAGGAACTGTGATGAAGTATCATTTACTGACTTCAATTACGTTGTGATTATGACATTGGGGAAAAGACAGAAGATGGAGAGGACTGGGGGACATGGCTGTTAAAACTGGGAAGAGGGACATTGCTGTTCCACAGTTATCAGTGTTGGAACATTACTCTTTATAACTCACATGAAGAACAGATTCAAGGATACATCTACAATGAGAAATTAGCAGAGACAATATTAATGAAATGTATTTATGCAATACAAAATACAGGGACAAAATGATTTTCTATACAGACAAAAATATGCAAAGTACAAAGAGATAAGATTGTTAAAATTCACTCCTGATATTGAGTTATATTAATTGACATGTAGATTAGAAAACTAGGAAAGTGGTGTGCAAACTTTATCAATCATTATTTTATCCACAGCGGAGATGTTGATTTCCCCTCTGTCAGTGATACCCCTCACTGAGATTCTTTGGTCCAGTCTCTCACACAGTATCTGGAGGTGGGATGGGAGTGTTGGGTGGGGTTATCATTTCCTGCTGTTCATGGCACAGTTTATTTTTAAAAATCCACCTTCGCCACGGAACTAATCTACAGGTCCTTTGGGTTCTGTTTAGCTTTCAGTAAACCCAGCTCTGCGATATTATTGGAAAGAAATGAGCTGGGATGACAACCAGTATCAACAGAGTGGTCACTGCGTATGTGACCCAGACAAAGGGCTTGCAGTTAAGAGGAATTTCTAAGTAAAACTTCCAACTTCTGTCCGTCCGTATTTATCTACCCTCATGCTGTCTTCTGATCTATCTGACTTCACCCTCATCTAACACCCCTTCCTCTCCCACTCAGTCAGTCGGTTCCCTTTCTATCCTTTCTCAGTTTATCTCCCTTCACTTTCATTTTCTCTGTTTATTTCTCTTTCAGACCATCTATCTCCACACACTCTCTCTATCTCCAATTGTGGCCCCACAATGGGTTGACTGACCTCCATCGGTGTTATAATAATTCAGTGGTTCATCGATCCACAATAAATACTTTAGGTGCCTGGACAGATAAGCTGGTCCAGTGGCAGGTACAGTGCACAATCACCCATGATCTATTCCTGTTCTTCTCTGATGTACAGCTGCCTTGCAATGTCTGTGCAAATAAAATAGACTGAATGAAATTCGAGCAGTCCAGAAGACGTTCATGGCGGTGTATTTCAATTAGGATTTAATGAAGGATGAGATTCCAGAATAACATAAGCAATGAAAGAAAAACAGGGCAACACAAGAAATAGCAGCTGAGTACAGCATATGGTTCCAAGTAGGCCTCATGGTACCATCGCTAGATTATCAATCCAGAAAATCAGCTCTTCTTCTGTGGACCCAGGTTCGAATCCGCCCACAGCAGATGGTGGAAATTGAATTCAATAATTTTTTAAAAAGCTGGAATTAAGAGTCTACTAATGAGAATGAAATCATTGTCGATTGTCAGAAAAGAAACCCCAATTGTTTCACTAATATCCTCCAATGAAGCAATCTTCCACCCTCACTCCAGATCCAAAGCATTGTGATGACTCTCAATCGCGCTCTGAAATGGTCTAGCGTGTCATTCAGTTATACCAATCTCTACAAAATCTCAAAGAAATGAAACCGGGTGGACCAACATGTATCGATCTGACCACCCAAAAAGTCAGTTGGAAACATCACTGTTGAACCTGCAAAGTCCTTCTTACTATCATCTGAGGGCTCGTGCAACTGCCTTACATACTAGTCAGATAACAGCCTGACATAGTCATGCTCACGAAATTATACCTTACAGAAATACTCCAGACATCACCATCTCCATCATTGGATATATCCTGGCCCAAGGTCAGGACCGATCCAGCAGAGGGGGCAGCTCAGTACGATGCACTCAGGAGGTAGTTGCTCTGCGAGTCCCCAAAATTAACTCCGGACCCAATGAAGTCCCATGGCTTTAGACTAAACATGGGCAAAGCAGCCTTCCTGATTACCATGTAACGTCATTCCTCAGCTGGATCAGTACTCCTCCATGTTGAACAACACTTGGAGAAAGCACTGACTGTGAAATGGGCATAAAGCGTATTCTGGCTGAGGAATTTCAAAGTCAACCACCAAGAGTGGTTTGGCAGCAGTACTACTGATCACGCTGGTCGGCTCCTACAGGACATATCTACTAGATTGGGTCTGCAGAAGGTAGTGAGGGAAGGAACGAGAGGGAAAAAAAATACCTGACTTCATCCTTGCCAATCTAACAAATGCAGATGCATCTGTGCATGACAGCATCGGTAAAACTGACCACTGCACTGTCGTTGAGGAGACAAAGTCTCACAGTCATATAGAGAACTCTATTGTGTTGTGTGGCACTTGCACCACGCTAAATGGCACAGACTTCCAACAGATCTAGCAACTCAAGACTGAGCATCCATAAGACGTTGTGGTCCATCAATAGCAGAAGAACTATACTCCAGCACAATCTGTAATATCATGGCCCAGCATATAAACCACTCAACCATTACCATCAAGCCAGAGTATTAACCCTAGTGCAATAGAGAGTGCAACAATGGGAGAAAAAAACTGCTCAAGTATGTTCTGCGCATAAAACGCAGGACAAATTCAACCCAGCCAAATACTGCCTCATCAGTCTACTCTGCATCACCAATAAAGTGGTGGAAGGGCTCATCAACAGTGCTATCAAGCAGCACCTGCTCAGCAATAACCTGCTCAGTGACGCCCAGTTTGGGTTCCACCAGGGCCACTCAGCTCCTGACCTCATTACAGCCTTGGTTCAAACATAGAAAAAGGAACTGAATTACAGCTCTTGAAATCAAGGCTGCGTTCTTTCAAATGTGGCATCAAGGAACCCAAGTAAAAAGGATATTGCGAGCAAGTACTTCATTATTGGAGTCATAGCTGGCAGTTAGGAAAACGGACATTGTTGTTGGAGGTCAGTCATCTCAGTTCCAGAACGTGTTCACCATCTACAAGGCACAAGTCAGGACTGAGATGGAATACTCCCTCATTGCCTGAATGAGTGCAGCCACAACGACACTGAAGAAACTTGACACTATCCAGGACAAAACAGCCCAATTGATTGGCACCACATCCACAAGCATTCACTACATTCACCACCAACGCTCAGTAGCAGCAGTGTGTACTATCTACAAGACAGTACCTTCCAATCCTCCGAGAACTTCCACCTAGAATGACAAGGGCAGCAGGCTTTTGCGAACACCACCACCTTCAAACTCCCCTCCAAACTAGTCAACATCCTGAGCTGGAAATATATCACCATTCTTTCACAGTTGCTGGGTCAAAACCCTGGAATTCCCTCCCTCATAGCATTGTGGATCAACGCACAGCAGGTGGATTGCAGCGGTACAAGAAGGCAGCTCAGCACCACCTTCTCAAAGGGACAACTAGGGACGGACAAGAAATCGTGGGCCCATCCAGCGATTCCCATAACCAAAACATATGTTTAAAAAGATCCACGTTGAGCATCTTGATGGGACAGGTTGTCTGATTTGAACATGAACAGGAAAGCAGTGTTTCTGATACTGAACATTTTAGACCTTTCTGTTATGAGAAGGGTGTTCAGTGGTCCATGACATATTGTTGCTGAGTGCTGTGATAACGTGCACCAGTTTTGTTAAATGCAACAACATTAGTGTAACAGGATCGATCTTTCAGAAATACCAGACTGAAACTGAGAATCATCGTCAAGACAATGTACTCCCGCCAGATGAGACTCACAGATAGCAGTTTATATTCCACATATTATTGCGCTACTGGTTAACACTGAATCCTCCCACCGTCCATATTACAGGGGTTACCATTGACCAGAAGGTGAAGTCAAATCAACGTACAGATACAACAGTTACATGAGCAGGTCTGAGATTTGCAATTCTGCACTGTATGACAACACGGGCATGAGATATAGCAATAGATTTAGGCCATTCAGCCTATCTCTTCACTCTGAAACTGTGCCATTTTGTCATAGTCTCTAAGACTAGTGGAAATATCTTCTATACTCTAACTGTATCAATCTTTGCAGTAATCGATCAGTTTCAATCAGATGCGCCCCCCCCCATTCTTCTTAATTCTATTGAGAACAGACATAGAGCCCTCAACTGCCGCTCATATGACAAGCCATCATTCCCAGAATAGATCATGTCCAACACCCGTAGATCCTTCCCCAGAACAGCTCACAATAATCCAAATGCTGTCTGACCATAGCCCATTACATTCTTAGGAGTATATCTCCGCTCTTGTATTCTCTCTCTCTCTTGAAATGAATGTTAACATTGCATTTGCTTTCCTAAATGCCAACGGAACCTGCACATTAACCGTAAGAGAGGACGAGGACTCCAAACTCCTTTTGTGCTTCAGATTTCATGAAGCCTTTTAGAACATAGTGTCTGCCTGTATTCCGCCTACTGAAGTGCATAATCTCACATGTTCCCATAATTGTGTTCCATCAGCCATGTGTTTTCCCAGTGTCCTAAACTGTCCAAGTCTTTCTGCAGCCTCGCCGCTTCCTCAGTATCACCTGCCCATCCAATCATCATTGTATCATCTGCAAACCTAGCAAAACTGCCATCAGGTCGGATGGTTCACATAAATGGCACTTCCTGACTACCTAAAGACTGTCCCCCATTGAAAAGGCACAACGCTCAAGATGCTTGACTCCATTCAGGTTTAAGCAGTGGCTTGAGTGCGATTACACCTGCAAAGTCTTCACTCCTTGCACCACTGGCACTGACACCCTGCCCACCATTTTATTATGAATTTACCCGATTATGGTGACACAGACCTTGTTGGCGCACGATCCCAGTCTATTAATGGCAATCTGTCTCAATGCTGACTGTGTAGTGCTCACACCAACCAATGTCATTGTATGTTGAAGACGACAGAGGGAGGTGGGGGAGGGGATGTCGATCATAAATGACCGTGTGACTGTCACTGAGGGCTGACACCAGCCGCGAAAGCCCCAGATGTATCTGTGTCTGTTGTCACCGCTGCAGGTAAGATCAGTCTTTCGGTGAGTCAAATCAAAGAAAGTGATGGGCCTGCAGAGTGTTGCCGGCTGGGCACTGAGATCCTGTTTGTACCAATTAGCAGAAGTATTCACATACAACTTCAGAAGTGGAAGTCCCAATCTGATTAAAGGAGGCCATCATCATCTTCGTAAGTGAGAAAGCACATGGAACGCGCCGTTATAGATTACCACCCAGTGGCTCCAAACTCAATAATCATGAAGTGCTCTGTGAGGCTGGTTATGGTCTACACCAACTCTAGTCTCCCAGCCTGACCTGCTGCCCTATATTTTGCCTACTCATGTAACGGGTTCACACCGGATGCCATATCCGAGCCCTGCACGCATCCCAAGAACATCTGGACAATGAGCAGGAGTCTGATGCACAAGACTCCTGCTCATTGACTAAAGCTCCATCTTCAAAATCATTATCCCTTACAACTAATCACAAAACTCCCTGACCTTGGTTTCGGTTCTACCCTCTGCAACTGGATCCTCAGGCTTCTGACCCACAGACCGCAATAGTGAAGATCGGTAAAATCACCTCCTCCACAATAACACTCAACAATAAAGCTGCTGAAGGATGTGTTCTCAACACCCGACAATACTCCCTATACAACCACGGATGTGCCCTCAGCCCCTTAATGTACTCCCTGAACACCACGGATGTGCCCTCAGCCCCTTACTGTACTCCCTCTACACCCACAGCGGTGCTCTCAGCCCCCTACTGTACTCCCTGTACAACCACGGATGTGCCCTCAACCCCTACTGTATTCCCTGTACACCCACGGCTGTGTCCTCAGCCCCTTACTGTATTCCATGTATACCTAGGACTGTGCCCTCAGCACTTTACTGTACTCCAGGCATACCCACGGCTGTGTCGGCAGCCCCCCACTGTCCACCCTGTACACCCACGGACGTGCCCTAAATCCTCTACTGTATTCCCCGTACACCCATGGCTGTATCCTCCGCCCCCTATGTACTCCCTGTACAGCCACGGCTGAGTTTCCAAATTCCAAAAAACAACAGCTACAAGTTCGCTGACGACATCACTAGAGCAGTACGGATATCAAACAACAAAGCGTCAGAATGTAGAAAGGAGATAGAGAGCTTAGCGGCATGGTGTATTGAGAATGACCACTCTCTCTAATCTGGCAAATGTAAAGGACTGATCATTGACTTTAGGAAGAAAGAAGGGAACACACCCCATCGACATCAACCGTTTGAGAGTGCAGAGCATCAAGTCCGTCGGAGTGATGATAACTGACAACCTGTCCTGAACTTCTCACATAGGTCGGGAAGGATCAACAATGCCTCTCCTTCCTCAGGTGGTTCAGGAAATTCAGCTACTTCTACAGATGCACCATTGAGAGCGTACTGTCCCGGTGAATAACAGCCTGTTACGGCAACTGCTCTACTCAGGACCGTGAGAAACTACAGAAGGTTGGGTGCACAGCTCTGACCAACATGGATTCTAACCTCCCAACCATTGATTCCATTTACATGGCTCGTTGCCACAGAAAGGCTGCCAACATCTACCCCAGATTACTGTGGAAATGAGGGGGGGAGGGGGGAGAGGAAATAGCTGGGGTATTAACGGATATCTTTGTAGCATTCCTGAACATGGCTGAGGTCATGGAGGGCTGGAGAATTGTTAATCCCCTTGGTTAAGAAAGGTAGTAGGGATAATCCAGTCAATTATAGACCAGTGAGACTGATGTCAGGGGTAGGGAGCCTGCTAGAGAAAATACTGAGGGATAGGATCTATTCTTATTTGAATGAAAATAGTCTTACCAGCGATAGGTAACATGGTTTTGTGCAGAGAAGGTCATGTCTTACGAAATCAAAAGAATTCTTTGAGGAAGTGACAAAGCTGCTTGGTGAGGGAAAGACTGTAGATATCATGTGCATGGACTTCAGGAATGCGTTTGGTATCTTTCCCCATGGTCGGGTTATGGAGAAAGTGAAGTCACATGGTGCGCTAGCTACGTGGATAAAGAATGGCTGGGCAACAGTAGGCAGGGAATAGTAGGGGGAGGGAGTTTCTCAAAATGGAGAACTGTGACCAGTCATTCCATTTAAGATGTTTCTGGGAAGATACATGAATGGACAGGGAACAAAGGGATACAGATCCTTAGAAAATAGGCGACAGTTTAGATAGAGGATTTAGATCGGTGCAGGGTTGTACAACCGAATGGCCTGTTTCTGTGGTGGTATGATCTTTGTTCTAACATTATCAAAGACCCATCAGACCCCTGTAATGGTCTCCTCCAACCTCTTCTATCAGGCTAAAAGGTACAGAAGCTTGAAAACACAGAACAGCTATTTCAGGAACAGCTTCTTCCTGACTGTTATTAGACTGATGAATGTACTGTCTAATCTCAGATAATGCTGATCTTGTTCATGTTGATCTCGTCTCGCGCACGCTCTGTGCAGCCTAACCTGCATGCCTCTCAGACATGTTTTACAGCCATTGTTCTGTACATCCTTGCTCACTATGCTTTGCCTGTACATCTTGGTACAGGTCAAAGTAAATCCTCACCTCCCTCCCCCCACCTCCCACCAGTGCTCACTCCGAGCTCTCTCCAGTCCTCATCCCCATCCCCAGCGCACTGTGACCCTATCCCCAGATCCCTGTGTGCTTTGTCTCTCACTATTTCTCTCACACTGTCTGTTTCCCTGTCTTTTCCTTTTCTCTGTCTTTTGTTTCTTTCCCTGAACTTACTATCTCCCCTTCTCCCTGTCCATGTGACTGTTTGTTTCTTGTTTTGTTTCCTTTCTCTGTTTTACTGACTGTCCTTCTGTTTCCCTCGCTGTGTTCTCTCTCTCCTTATATGCGTCTGTCTCTTTCTCCCTCGTTGTGATGGTGATGGCTTCTCTATTCTTTTGAAGCATGTGATGGCTCTTTGGTTGGATGTTGTCAATATAATAAACTCAATTGTGCTTTGGTATCTTGGACATAATTTAAATTTATTAGTTAAATTTCAATTGTTGTCAAAACAGCAACCAGAACTTGGGTATCCATTTAACAGCCAATAATTACATTGAAATATTTTGGAACTGCCTTCTCCCAGTGCTCTGCATGCTGGCAACTGAAAACATTCTATTCACGTGCATAATAGTGTGACGGTAACTGCTCTTCCCAGGACCATAAGAATCTGCAGACGGTTGTGTGCATAGCCCAGACTATCATGGAAGACAACCTTCCATCCATTTAGACTTCTCATTGTCAGCGAAAGGCTGGCAACATCAAATATCTCTCCAAAACCGATAATGATATCCTACAACCTCTTCCAAAAGGGAGGAGATACAGAGGCTTGAAAACATGGACCAGCATGCTCAGGAACACCTTCTTCCCCACCGTAATTACACTGATGAATTGACATCTCTAACTTTTCAAATAATATGAATCTTGCTAACGTCGATCTTGCTTCGCACAGCTCCTGTGCAGCTGTCACCTTGCATGCCTCACTCTGTCTTAAGTGCCCTGTGAGGCTCAAGGTCTTCTCAAGGGCAATCAAAAAAGTGAACTAATGCTTGCCCAGCCAGCGATACCTATATCCCATTAATAAATATAAGAAGATGACGGCACTCAGGGAAGACAGACAGTTGGGATCAAATTGCTTTAAACACGATCATAGATACATACAGGTTTCCCTCGGTAACTGAAAGTAAACTGGTATGGTGTAAAGTGAAGTAGCATTAATTTATGTGGGAAAAATTCACCTTTCTTGGTAAAAGTGAAAATCCTCTTCAGATTTCTTTTGAGTAGCGAAAACAGGACCTAACGGAGGTTTTTCAGAAAGTGGCAAAAAGCACAAGTTTGAAAAGCGGGCGATACATGTGCCAACATGGGCATGATATTCAGGAAATGGGAAAAGTTAAAAATAAATTAGGAGGATCTCACATTTTATTTCCATCCCAGCTGATTATCATTCCAGTTGTTTGCTCTTTTACTTCTATCTCTCTCTTTCTCTATCGATTCAACTCACTCCTTCTACTCTTCAAAACAGACTTCCCTGTCACCAGCATTGTTTACACTATTTTCCAGCTGTTTTCAGTTCAGAAAAGCTCCCCACCACTTCCTGATCTTTTCTTGGCATTTTTTATGCAATTTCAGATCTCCAGCATCTTTCTTTATTTGGTTTAACCTTCAAATTTGTTATTCCATGGGAATTCGGCATCTCTGCCAGGGCAGCATTTGCTAATCATCACTAATTGCCCTGACTGTGAGGCAATTTCATAAGCCAAAATAAAAGCAAGCACATTGATATGGGTCTGAAGTCACACTTAACCCAGACCGGGTAGTCACATTAGATTTCTTTACCGAAGGTCATCAGTGAAACAGGAAGATTTTCAGACAAAAGGTGCGTTTTATGGTTGTTTTTCGTGAAATTCACTTTTATTCCAATTCTTATCATTTTTACTTAAGTTCTGCCATCAGCTGTGGTAGGACTTGAAACAAATTGCTTGAAACAATGTCTTTTGTTTAATAAGCTTTGCTCCTGAATTACCTCCAGCGACATTCCGAGTCTGATGCATTGTTCTAATCATGAAGTAACGTCCGAGACAAGAACAATTTTTTGACTGAAATACTTGTAACTGGAAAGGTTGCCAGAAGAGAGCTTGAAACATAAAGCCTGAATTTTACCAACGTGCAGACAATGGTTTGTTCAGCCACAGCATTGACGCAGAGATGGAGATTGGGGATATTGTAAGCTGGTAGTGGACAGGGTTGGTGACAGTGAGAACATGAGACATAAATCAGTTCAGGGCAAAAATGGATCCCGCGGTTGTCCACAGTTTTGTTCTCAGATGTCTGTGAGGGAGTGGTCTGCAATTCAGATGAATGGAGACTGCAATTGAAATTGAAGATAACAGTTTCTTTTTTTGACAAATATAGATAACAGAAATTGCAATGAAGTTCAAAATTGCTTATGGGATTAATGAATGGACAGAAGTAGAGAACACCGACAATAGCGAGAATAGATTAGTAACACACCCTCCACCCCGGCCAAAATAATAATCAGCACCGCTAATATGTGATATGGCAGAAATTCCCAAGAGAGGGAAATGTTGAAAAGACCCAAGGAAAGCCTCCTTTCTATTGGTGTAATGATCGAATCCATTATTCTCAGATTCAGATCTGTCCTCTCCACGTCTGTGCAGCTGCTGATCTTTGTTACTGTTGGAGCTGATGCATCTGCTCCTACACTGGGATCGTGCACTGAGTGAAGGCCTTCACCAATAGGAGAGGGAAACCCTCCAGCGACACAGTTGCAATGTATGGAGACTGACATCAATCACAGTCCCTGAGCAAACAGTTCTAGCTTTCAATACAGCACATTCAGTTCACAATATAACTGGACTGGACTGGGTGCTGACATCGTTGGCTATTGGTCACATCTCCCATCACCAATTGCTCTAGTGACGTCAGTTGTGAGGAAGAATGATGGATGTTTTCTTATCGCAGGCTAGATGACTCTGCTCTGTTGTACGTTTGCAATGCTGTAACCATCTTATCCCGAATCACCGCCCCTCCAAAAAAAAAGAAACACAATCAGGATGTTGTTACTGTGCTGATCTCTCCTCCACGGGAACAAACGCTAGCGAACAGACTGTCACTGGACACAGTTGCCCTGAACAAAGACAGGAAGTGTGGACTTCTCTGAATATTCCTTTCCCTGCTCTAATATGGAAACGTTGGCACTTCCATGCAGAATATGATTCAGTAACTTATTTATACAAATTGACAAACAGCCGAATGCAGTTTTATTTGCTGTGAAGTAATAATTTTTACGCTTTTTCCCCTCAGTCCAAAACCAAAAGTGATAAGTACAATGGACTTATTCATTAAGAATTATGAATTAATGAGTCAGGTTCGAATGAATATAACATTGGCCGTGAGATAGGGCGGAATGGGGGCAGTAGCTGTGGAGACTACATGGGGAGTACAATGATATTCCCCAGTCATCATCGCTCTTTCTGACATAAAGAATTAAATATAATGCCCAACAAGGAATCAGCCAACGTTGGGGAAATGCAATGCTGGATGACAATGTGAGCTGAACAGGATAATTTTAAATATGATAAAGTGAACTATATTTTATATACACACATTTAATCATTGGGAAAACAGATTGAGTAGGGTCACCGCATCTGAAACATTAACTTTGATTTCTCTTCACAGATACTACTCGACCTGCTGAGCTTTACCTCCAACGTCTGTTTTTGTTTGAGATTGATCATACTGTTCATATCTGGCAGGAAACTTACAATTAAATGCAGATACGTGTCACAAAATGTGCAGGGCTATGGGGACAATGATAGTAGAGATATTAGATTGCTTACTGTGTGGAAACAGGTCCTTCTGCCCAATAAGTCCACACCCATTCCCCTACATCTCACACTACAGACAATTTAGCATGGCCAATTCACCTAACCTGCACGTTTTTGCGACCGTGGGAGGAAACTAGAGCACCCGGCGGCAACCCACGCAGATACCAGAGGAATGTGCAAACTCCACACAGACAGTCGCCTGAGGCGGGAATGGAACCTGGGTCTCCGGCGCTGGGAAGCAGCAGTGCTAACCACGGTGCCACCGTGCCGTATCGCACTGCCCAACCTGGAAGAAACAATATGCTGAGTTTTCACCACCTTTACTGTAATAATTCTATGTTACGCATTTAAAGCTTTTGGAGAGTAAGGAGACAAGCTTGTTCAGTGAAGGACACAGAGTGTTCTATCATCAATAATTTATCCCATTATTTCATTTATCCCATTATTATTTCATGCAGTTCAGCTGCCTCTAAAATGTATTTTCAAACAAAATAGATTTCCTGAGATTTACAGGATGTGCAGATTTTTTTTTACATTGTATCTTCAAGAAGAAACAGATTTCGGCCGTAATTCAGGTGTCACAGACACACCAACTGTAATAGGAATAGGACATTACCACATTGTCCAAGTATAACCAAGTGCAATATATAGACCTGTCAAGCAACATGAAATATAGAGATAATGGAAACATGAAACATAAACAGAAAATGCTGGAGAAACGAAAAAGATGAGGAAGCATTTGGAGAGCAACAGAATTAACATATGTAATATGATGTGACACTGTTCTGAAAAGTCATATTAGAAGCAAAAGTAAATTTTTTGCATCTCTGCTCAGATGTTGCCAGATCGATTGAGTTTCACTCCAGCTCTTTTGATTTCTTTCTTCTTTCTGAACTGCGACAAAGTGTCTGATCTGAATGATAACAGCAAAGCTGTTACCTCAGTTTAATCACGATTAATTTGTTATGGACATTAAATGAGAAATTACGAAGTTCCTACGTTTGACAGGCTCTAATTATCGATGACGTATTGCATTGTGAGAACTTGCCATGAATATGTTGAAACAAAACAGAAGTTGCTGCGAATGTTCAGCAGGACTGGCAACATCTGTGCAGAGAAATCAGAGTTAACGTTTCAGGTCCAGTGCCCCTTCCTCAGAACTGATGGTAACACGGAAAATGTTGGTTTATATGCAGAAGAGATGGATATCTTTAATGGAGACTGTTAGTAGCTAACAATAGGGGGTGAGTAATGGAAGGGTATGTGAGAACTAGACCTTGTGTATTGGTAGGGGCCTAGGACATTGGGGAGTTCAGGCCTGAAAATTATTGAACTTGATTTTGAATCTAAAGGGCTGCAGGTCCGCAAAAGGAAAATGAGGTGTTCTTCCAACTTGCGCTGAACTTGCCTGGAACACTGCAGCAAGCCTGACACAGAGATGTTAGCCAGGGAACAGGACGGGCTGTTAAACTGGCAGCAACTGAAAGCTCAGAGTCATTTGTAGCAGTCATTTGGATGTTCTGTGAAGAGGTCACCCAGTCTACCCTTCATTTCCCCTGATGTAGAGGAGACCACATTGTGAGCAGCGCATTTAGTATACTGGATTCTGGGAGATGTTGGTAAGGTGATGCTTCACCTGGAAGTTATAGTTGGGCCCTTGGATACTGATGAGGAGGGAGGTAAATGGGAATGTGTCACAGCTCCGGCAGGGGAAAGTGAAGTGGATCTGTGGTGGGAGTAAATAAAGAGTAGACCAGTGTGTCTTGGAGGGAATGATCCCTCTAGAAGGTGGACAATGGAGGAGAGAGGAATATGTGCAGGTGGGGACATCTTGCTGGACGTGGGGGAAATGCGGGCTGCTGATCCTCTGCATGTGAATGCTGCTGGGATAGTAGGTAAGGACAAGGGAAACTCTGTTGCTAGAGGGAAGGGGAGGGGGAAGCTAGAAGTGCAGGAGATGGGTCAGACTCGGTTGAGGACCCTGTTGACAACAGTGATGGGGAATCCCTTGATTGAGGAACAAGGTGGACATTTCAAAGGCTTCCTTGTTGAATTAAGTATCATCAGAGGCAATGCAGTGGAGACTGAGGAACTGGTGGCATGGAATTTATTCTTTGCAGGAAACCAGGTGTGAGGATGTATACTCCAGGAAGTTGTGGGAGTCGGTAGGATAATACTGGATATCAGTGGCTTGTCTATTCCCAGAAATGGAAGCAGAACTGTTGAGGAAAGGAAGGAAGGAGCCAGAGATAGGCCAGGTGAAAGTGATGGAGGGGTTCAAATTCCAAGCGAAATCGTTGAACTTTTCCAATTCCAGACAAGAGAGAGATGCAGCAGTGATGATATCATCTACATATCGGACAAAGAGTTGTGGATGGGTGCTGGAATAGAACTGGAACAGGGGAATGGTCGACGTACCCCAAGAAGAAACAGGCATAAATGGGGCCTACGTGTGTATCCATGCACTTCCTCTGTGTGGCAGGAGCAGGCTGATTCAATGGGTCTGCCCAGGCAGTTCTGTTTGTGAATTTTTTGGGGGGAAATAGAAGCGAATTCTGCTATCAGAGGACCATCAAATTGGGAGCAGTTGCGGGGAGAGATGAGTGGGGTAGGAATCTCCAGATGAAATATGGTCAATTATCATAGTTGATACAACGGCCTGATGTGCCATGGTAGGGTCATGGTGCAGGAGCAGATTAGAGGAGGTATCTGAGAGTGGGCGTTCAACCTCTGCAATTTCAAAATCAGTCCACCAGACGTATCGGGACAGGTTGAGTAACACAGTCAGGGTTGGACCTAAGCACATGGAGTGTAGGCTGTTCGGACAGTGACAGTTGGATTTGGTGAGGGGAGTGCAGAGAAATTAAGACAACCAATATCATGTGGAGATTTCTCAATGAACCAATTTAGTTCAGGTAAAGGCCAAAGGGAGGGGTCCAGGTGGAGGGAGAGTGTTGCAGCTGGGTAACGGGGTATATGGGACAGGGAGAGGAATCTTGCCAGAAGAAATGGGTACTGAGGCGAAGACAGCAGAAGAGGTCAACTTAATGTCATGCCTAAAATTCATTAAAGTGGGAGCACAGAGAGGTAAAGTTCAGATATTTGCTAAGGACAGAATATTCAGCATCAGAGAGTGGAAGTTCAGGAGGGATGGTGAATAAACGACAGGAGGTGGAGTTTGGGGAGGGCATGAAGTCAGAGGAAGGTTCCAGAGGGTCAAGGGCATCTCCATGTTTTTGCAAATTGTGTGCCCAGTACATCTGGTTAGCACGACGAATAAGCCGGTGAATAAATTAGAATTGTGGAGTGGTGCAGCCTTGAGACAATATGATGCGATGCTGCTGGACAGAGAAAACGTTGATCTCAGTGGCACTGACATTGCACGATCAGTCATGAGAAAGTAACTGATTGAAAATAATTGGGAAGGTAATCTTATTGTAACGTCCTGATTTCACTGGAGTGACACTCAACAGCAAGGTTTTACTTTTTGGAGACTTTAGACCAATCTGAAAGCATAATATATCTTGACGTTATTAACAGGACAAATTTATCCATGGTTTTTGAAGGCACTAGCAAGGGCAGAGTTTATTTGTCATTCCCAATAGCTCTGGGGAAAGTGTCATTGTTCAGTGAGGAAATTACCAGCGCAGAATTTCCTGCGATTCCCATTGACCACAGTTTCCTCAGGATCCCTGATGTCACATGAGTCAAATACTACTTTGATGCAACGCAAGTTACTCTGACCTCACCTCACCTGACATTGGAAAGTCAGTTAAATGAATAAAGAACAAAAGGTTAGTACACGGCCTGTTTGAACAATGTGCTCACTCACCTCACAATGTTTAAGGGAAAGCTGATGCATGGATTTCTGATTCTGAGGAGAGGTTTGTCCTATTTGTGATGAGGCTGTTTGGTTAAATGCTGTGACAGAGAGACAGAAAGACACTCCACTCTGTACATGAGAAACAAAACCAGTCTGTTCACGGTGCATGAGACATTGACAGAAACACACTATTGTCTGTTCCTATTGGACATTGATCATCTCAATCTCATCATTGACTGATGACAAATAGTAGCACAGAAGCCAGCGGCTCCCATCATCCCAGTTGGAAAGCAAAAAGGTGAAGGGATGGCCAGAGAAAGTGGGAGTAACTGGGGAATTTGGTGTAACTTACAGTGGGAGTGGCAGAAGAAGAGTGTGAAGAGAGATCATCAGAGGAAGAGTATGTAGCAGTAGAAGGGGTAGTGCAAGGGAAGTAGGAGTGTAAGAAAAGAGTAGGACGGAGGAGGAAGAATGGCAGATGAAGTTTTAGTGACAGGGAAAAGCTTGTTTTTGAGGAAGTGAGATTGGATGAGAAAACATCACTGTACAAGAAAATCGGGATCTGGATTCCATTCAAAATATAGAAAGGATTTCTTGTACTTTCTCTTCTATCACTTGATTCTTGTCCAGGTTGGACATGTACTATATATTTCTATATCTCCATCAAGTGCAGATGACATGTTTCTTTCTCCCCTACGTGGTGTTTCAATATTTTGATTTTTTTACAGTATATATTTGCTTCCAATTCAAGGTGGATATGAGAATATGATTTGATTTTCTGCAGTTTGTCCATAATATAGAATTTATTTGAATATTTATCCTCATCACATCCGATGATTTAAACCAGCAGTGAATGAGTGCATGTCCGTCCTGCAGATGAAAACCTTCTTCAGCTCTAGCAATTGCAGGGAATGTTACAAAGAACAGTGCCACACAAAATGCTAACGTTCCACCGCAAGGTGCCAAACCCTAGTTTATCCTAAATTATTTACAACGTTTATAAATAAAACATGCAGAGGGGCAGAGTGTACAAGCTGAATTCAACTCTGTGTCGAAAATGCTATTTGTGGCTCCCTCATAAAATGTGTTAACTACATCATTCATAAATTCATCCGCAAAGGAAAAGCAAGAGACTGGAATTATCAAATCATTCTCTGAATAACATCTGGAGAACAGGAAGGAAATCACGGTTTGTTTGTGATATTCAGAAGTGACGATTGTGAGAATGTGGAAGGTGTGAAGCAGTGGAATGATGACCAATGTTCTGGATGACACAAAGATGAGCTGGGTGGATCACAGTCAGGAGGAAAGTGTTAGGCTATAGGAGGATAGAAACAGATTATTCAGATAGCCAGATTAATGGCCTGACGAAATTTAACACCGATAATTTGGGAAGATGCAAATCAGAAGTAACAAGACAAGTGAGAACTCAAAAATGAGTATGAAAGAGGAGGGCTAAATTTGCTCGTTTTTTTCTTTGCAGCAGGGAAGGTTGAGGAGGGAATATGGTATAGATGTACAAGAGCAAATGGGGTATGGGGAGGATCCTTTAGTCAAAGGATCGAAAACAAAGGGACACACTTTTAAAGTGATCGTCAGGGGATTGAGAGAGGATTTGTGGAATGTGTTTAGAACTGAGAGGATGGTATGAATCTGGAATGCGTTGTCTAGATGGGTGGTTGAGGCAGGTAACCTCACAAACGTTTAAAATGTCTTTGGATATGCACTTGCTGGCACAGACGTGATAGTCCTGTTTTTCATTGCATGATCCTTTGCAGTGGCAGCTATGAACACTCTGGTATATTCTGAAACAATAAACAATGACAGTTGCTGCTTTGTTCCTTTTACTGTAAGTGGTTATATTACAAACCAGCACCATCTCATACAACTTCAGCACTCACTCAACCAAAGGCAGCCCAGCCATCTCTGGGAACATCCAGTGTAATTTATATGCTCAGTGCACGCACTGTCCAACAACAGCACTGACACTATTCTAGCTGTTTGCAACCATTATTAAAGCTACTGCCATAATGTGAAGGCAGCTTTTCCTCCATTATAATACAGACCTCTAGCAATAAGGGTGTTATTTATCTGAAACATAATAACTTCTTTCCCAGGTATTCACTTTGACAAACAGAAAGTTTTCCCGTGTTTTGCTGCCAGTTGTTTATCACGGAATTCCCCACCCCAACCTCTTTCCCCTTTAACATTTTCTTGTGTACTGTCTCCCTGATCTCACATACCTCACTCCCTCACACACCCCACACTCTCCATCCTTACTTGTTAATCTCTAAAAAGCCTGCGCCTCATCTCTATAATTTATTCCAATTCCCAACTCACTGTTTTGATTCCTTCTCTCGGCATGGTCATTAGACTGGCCGTGCCTGATGTCCTATTCACCTCTACCTTCTGCTCAGTTCCTGATCTTCTGCTTTGGTTCTCACTCTCCTGGTTTATTCAAATCCATCTGACTTGCACTAGCACACCTCCCCACAAGGATGTTGGTGCTTGTACAGTTAAGATACAACCTGTCTTTTTTGTACAGGTCCAAACCTGTCCTGAAAAAGATCCCAATGATACAACAATCTGGAACTCTCACTCCGAACTAGATTTTTAACAACATGTTAAGCTTTACTGTCTTCCTCATTCTTCCCTCTTTTCCAAATGGCACGGGGAGTAATCCGGAGGTTACAGAGGATTATTCTCTTTCTCTATCTCTCGCTCTCTCTCACACACACATACACACACTCATTCAAACACACACAGAAAGACACTATATTACTTTGCAGAAGAACACAAATAACCTTAAAATAATCGGAATGATAACTGGAGGGAAGTATTTAGTTAAAGGGAGGATGAGAGAAATTGCGCTTCTTCTGGAAGTCAGTTTGCTCACTGAGCTGGCGAGTTCATTTTCAGATGGTTCATCACTATACTAGGGAACATTATCAGTGAGCCTCTGGTGAATTGCTGGTGTTATGTCATGGTTGCTATTTATGTGTTACGGTTTCTTTGAGTCAGTGATGTAATTTCTAGTATTGGTGATTTTATGTCCGGTTCTTTTTGTCAGAGAGTATTCGATGTGTTTGTTGATAGAGTTCAGGTTGGAATGCTATTCTTCTAGGAATTCTCATGTGTGTCTCTGTTTGGCTTGTCCTAGATGGATGTGCAGACCCAGTCTAAATCGTGTACTTCCTCATCTGTATGTAAGGATACTAGTGATAATGGGTCATGTCTTTTTTTCTGGCCAATTGTTGTTCATGTATCCAGGTGGCTAGTTTTCTGCCTATTTTTTCCGATGTCGTGTTTGTTACAGTTCTTGCAAGGCTTATTCTTCCTCGAGCAGAACAGACAAATATGTGAACTAATTGCAGTGCTCAAACGTATGAAAGAAAAGTTGTAGAGTAAAACAGGAATACTCTGTTTCCGTTAGTTGGCATTACAGAATCAAGGAGTTCTAACTTCAAGCTTGTCAGCAAAAGAGCCAGGAATGAGATAAGGAGAAACTTCTTTTTTGAGAGAGTTGTTAGGATTTGGAATGGACTGCCTGGGGGAGTTGTGGATGAACATTAAAAAAAAGAACTGGATATATATTTGGAAATATAGATTTAACAGGCTGCAGAGATAGGGCTGGAAAACGGGAAGGACGTGGGAGACATTCTTGGAGCTGATGCACACACAGTGGCCAATGGCCTCCTCCTGTACGTTAAAGTTTTGCACTCTATCATGTGTCTGATGCGAATAAAAGTCAGGATCCGATTACTTCCCATTATAAATGCTCACGAATATCTGATTATTTAGTGCAACATAAGCATTTAAAATGGAAGTATTGCAAGGCCAGCTTCGTTATATAGTCTAATTATTGCTCAGAATATGAATATTTTAAATGTTGTATTCCAATTACTTAAACAAATCTGTCATTGCTTTGGCACAAATCTATTTGAAAAGGTTTGACTTTTCACACACGATAATATGTTCATCGTTTTTGTTTACTGTTTTAAATTAAATAACATTCTTTCTAAAAGTTAAAGGTTTTCAAATTATTGTTCACTAAAATTTGATAGCACAAATCATTTATTTAGTTTAATATTCACAGAGCATGTTGAACTGTAGCCATTTCTAATTCGCTAACAAATAGCTGAAGCTTGTACATTTCAGTGAGAAATTAAACTGATTGGTTATATGTAAATGTATAAGAACGCTAATTCTATTTGATTGTTCAATTGTTTGTTCACCTAAACATGTAATCATTCAGAAGCCAACCATTTTCATAATGTTGGAGTGACAATGCATTGTTTTGAATCCTGACATTGTGTATGTAATTCTGATCACCAAAAGAGTTACATCCATGTTGTTTGTTCGATAGAAAATAAAATGTGCATTCTATATTTTTGTATTACAAAAAAATTTATAGGAGTTTATACTTTACTCCCATAAATATAGAATCGACCTAATTGTTTTCAGAGATTATAGTTCAGTTGAATAATCATAGTTGACATCTTATTTTTATGCAATTCATGCAACTTAGCAAACATCTAATAAATACATGTGTCACCCAACAGATTGTATCTGAAGAAAACATCAGCAAATGACAAGTCAAGAATCACGTTAATAACTGAACTTTGCGGAGCCTGCCTGGTGTTGGACACCACACATACTGGACTGGCATTCAGGTGAATGGAACAATGAACAACATAACTGGAAGATCTGGGCTAACGCCCCTACCCAGCTTCCTAATCTCACACACATCACTCCCTCAAACATTCAACATTTGATAAGAATCCACAGACTGGGTGAAACATAAAACACAGAACAGTACAGCACGTTGCAGACCCTTCGACCCTTGACGTCCTGCCGAACTTTTATCCTACTCGATGATCAGACTAACTGACATACCCTTCATTGTACTACCATTCATGCGCTTATCCAATAGTCATTTAAATATCCCTAATGCAGCTGACTGTACTACTGCTGGCAGTGTATTCCAAACACCCACCACTCTCTGAGTAAAGAACCTACCTCTGACATCTCCCCAAACCTTCTTGCAATCACCTTAAAATTAGGCCCGCTTGAGATAGTCATTTCCACCCTGCGAGAAAGTCTTTGGCTACCCATTCTACCTACGTCTCTCGTCATCTTGTACACCTCTATCAAGTCACGTTCCATTCTTCATTGTTCCAAGGAGAAAAGTCCTAGCTCTCTCAAATTTACTTTGTAAGACATCCCCTCCAGTCTAGGCAGCATCTTGGTAAATCTCCTCGGCACCCTCTTTGAAGCCTCAATGTCTTTCCAGTAATGAGGCGATGAGAACAGAACACAATATTCTAAGTGTCGTCTCACCAGAGCTTTTTGGCGCAACAACATAACATTGCGGCTCTTAAACTCAATCCCAGGCTAATGAAAACACCGTACATCTTAATAACCTTATCAACTTGGATGACAACTTTGAGCGTCCTATGATGTGGACCACACGATCCTTATTGTCCTCCACATTGCCAATAATCCTCACTTTAACCCTGCATTCAGCATTTAAATTCGACCTTCCAAAATGAATCACTTCACACTTATGCACACTTGAACTCCACCTGTCATTTACGATCCCAGTTCTGCATCCTGTCAATGTCCAATTACAACTTACAACAGCCTTCCACACCATGTATAACTCCAACAACCTTTGTTACATTGTAAAACTTGCTGGAGCACCCTTTCACTTTATCATCCAAGTCATTTATAAAAATCACAAAGAACAGTAGTCCCAGAACCGATTCCCGCAGAACGTCACTGGTCACCAAGCTGAATACTTTCCATGTTCTACCATCCTCAGTCTTCTACGTGCCAGACAATGCTGTATCCACACAGACAGGTTTCCATGTTTCCCTGTATCCCATGCCTCCTTATTTTCTGAATGAGCCGATGTTAGGGTAACTTATCAACCACCTTGCTAAAGTCATATACATCACATCCACTGCTCTACCTTCAATGTGTTTGATCCCAGCATGAAAGAATTCAATAAGATGTGTGTGGCATGACTTGCACCTCAAAAGCCATGCTGACTATCTCGAATCAAACTATGATTTTCCATGATTTGGAGATGCTGGTGTTGGACAGGGGTGTATAAAGTTAAAAATCACACAACACCAGGTTATAGTCCAAGAGGTTTAATTGGAAGCACACTAGCTTTCGGAGTGACGTTCCTTCATCAGGTGATATTGGTGGGCTCGATCGTCACACAGAATTTATAGCAAAAATTTACAGTGTGGTGTAACTGAAATTATACATTGAGAAATTGATTGTCTGTTAAGCCTTTCATCTGTTAGAATACAGTGATAGTTTAACTTCTTTCATAAGTTGCATTCTTGGGTTAGCTGTTAACAATGGTGATAGCTAGACAATATATTGAAGGCGTTGGCCCCCTGTGTTCTCTGTCTATGCCATAACGTTTAGATTGATTCTAATCTAAAAAGTGAGATAACGGAGATATACATAAATTCATGCAGTTTTTGAGCTCAGAATTCTACATGAATTCATGCAGTTTTTGAGCAAAGTACAATGTAACCCTGCAAGTACAGATTCACCCCACAAAATATATGTGTGCATGTGGGTCTTTGCTGTCTGTGTGTGTGTCTGTCTGGGTTGGGGGTTGTGAGTGTGAGAAAGGGTATGTATGTGTGCGTGTGTGTGTGGTGTGTGCAGAGTGCGTTAAGTCTGGGAAGGGGTGCGTGTGGGTGTTCGTGTGCACGTCTGCGTGTACCTTTTTCTGTGTGTATGTGAGAGTGTGTGTGTGTAGGAGTATCTGTGTGTGTGTAGTGCAATGGTGGTCACCTGTAATGTGACATGAACCTGAGGTCCCGATTTGGTACCCATCAGTGGGAGGGAACAATTGCAGAAAATTGTGAAGGTTTTTGAGGCTGGGTCACTAAATGTCTTCAAGGCTGAGATGGACAGATTTTTAAATAAGGGCTATGGGGAAAACGCAGGAAAACGGGATGGAAGGTTACCAGAATAAATGTACGCTAATTGAGAGGAAAAGCAGACACAGCGAGCGGATGGGTATACTGTCGCTCACATGTCTAATGGTAAACTTTTTGTAATAGCTTGTATTCACTGGACCATCAACCTGTCTCCCTCCGGAGTGAGACACAATTTGGAATGCAATAAGTAGATTCAAGGAATTCATAAATGCAGTACTCATCGACAGAAAAGGCCAGAGGACTGCGACAACGCGGATTGGCTATCGGGGTGAATATTTGCATCAGCGCAATCACCACTAATAGAAGGCAGACCTCAGCAAGACATGCTTCAAGTCCAAGCATGGGCCTGCTGTTAACAAGTGCATAAGACCCAAATGCTACATCGGTTTAGTGTCTCCCTCCTGCCCTAACCAAAACTAAATGCGGAGTGGTCGATTGACGTGCTGTTAGTAGCAGAGTAGGTAGTAATACTTTGGTTTGAGTGGTTTCAGTGAGCAGCAATTCACCAAAATGTACAGGGAAGCTCAGGTAAAGTCCTTTTAACGCTAGACTGACAGCAGTTGAGATGGCAGTTAGGACAGTTGCACGTTCCTCCTGCAGGTTGTGGGTGCTCAGGAAGATTTCCGCCATCCCTGATGACTGCACGTGTGGGCAGTGCAACCAGCTGCAGCTCCTGGGAGACCATGTTCCGGAGCTGGACCTGGCTATTGTCCGGATCATTCAGATACAGAGCACTTCAAAGATAAAAGTTTTAGTGAGGTGGACACCTAAGTTCCTCTTTTAGCCAAGTTTCTCTAAAGACTATAATATCCCAATCCCATGTAAAGATCCACGCCCTCAGTTTATCTGCATTACCTGTCAGCCCTGTTTCATTTAACTAAGTTCAATTTAATCCAACAGGCGTTCCTTGCTTCCTGTCGTGTTCCAGGAATGGCAAGGGGAGTAGGCAGGGAGTGCAGGAATCCCCTGTGGCCATTCCTCTCGAAAACAAGTATACCATTTTGGTTACTTATTTTGTGTGTGGTGGGAGATAGGGAATGGATGTCAGGAAATGACTATTTATGGGAAAGCAGCAATTGCCAGATTGGTTGCACTACGACTGGCTCTGGGGAGCAGTAAGAAAGGATAAAGACAAACAGACTCTTAGAGATAGGAGATTCGATTGTTAGAGGGACAGATCGGAGATTCTGTGACCTTAAACTGGAAAACAGGAAGGTGTATTGCCTTTCAGGTGCCAGAGTCCAGGATGTCTCCGAGTGGCTGCAGAACATTCTCAAGGGGGAGGGTGATCAGCCAGTAGTCATTGTGCACGTTGGCACAAATGACACAGGTAGATATAGGAATGAGGTCCTACAGAGTGATTACAGAGATCTTGGAGAAAAGTTAAAAACCAGGACATCGACATTGGTAATCTCCTGATTACTTCCAGTGTCATGAGCTAGTGAAGGTAACGATAGGAAGATATGGCAGATAAATATGTGATAAAAGAATTGATGTAGTGAGGAGGGATGCAGATAATTAGATCATTGGGATCTTTACTGTGACAGAGTCGACCTGTTCAAGAGGGACAGGTGGCACATGCAATGGAGGGGTGGGGGGGGGGGGGGGGGGGGGGGAACGACCAACAGCTAGGCAGCCAGTTTTGCTCATGCTATACGGGAAAGTTTAAACTAGATTGGCGAGGGTGTGGGAGTTACCCTCAAGATCAGGGAGGAAAGTGCAATGCTGGAAGGAGATACTGTAATCAGAAACAGTAAGCTGGAGAGACAGTTCAGGCTAGAACATGATAGGGAGCAAGGAATACCTGCTAGATTAAATTACATTTATTTCAATACAAAAGAGCTGACCGCTTAGGCCGATGAAGTCAGGACGTGGATACGTGGGACTGGGATATTTTAGCCATTAGAGAAACATGGCTAAAGGAGGGACAGGACTGACAGCTTAATGTACCAGGTAACGTGCGTTAGGAGGGACAGAAGGAGGGGAGGGGACTTTGCATTTTTGATTAAGGCGAGTATCACAGCAGTGATCAGAGATGATGCATATAAAGGATCAACCAGTGAGGCTTTGTGGATGGAGCTAAGAAATAAGAATTTGATGGTGGCATTATTGGGGTTGTACTATAGGTGCCCAAATAGTCAATAGTAATTTAGAGGAACAAATATGCAGGGAGGGAGGGGAGACTTGCAGGAACAATAGGGTTGTCATAATAGGGGTTTTATTGGGGCAGAATGGGACTGCCAGAGCGTTAAGGGATTTGATGGAATCAAATCCATTAAGTGTGTCAGGAAAGTTTCCTCAAGCATTATATAGAGGGTCCTGTTCGGGAAGGGGCAAAATTTGACCTACTCTGAAGAAATAGGGAAGGACATATGACGGAGGTGACAGTGGGTGAGCATTTTGCGACCAGTCACCATAGTTCTATTAATTTTCAAATGGTTATGGAGAGGGAAGATGAAACTGCTCCACACGTTCAAGTTCTAAATTGTGGCAAGATGAATTTTGATGTATTTATACAGGAGCTTGTAGGGTTGATTGGAGTAGTTTGCTTGCAGGCAAAGGAAACTCTAGCAAATAGGAGGCCTTTAGAAGTGTGACATCTAGAGTTCAAAATCTACAGTATATGTTCCTGCGAGGGTGAAAGGAAAGTTGACAGGAATGGGAAACCCTGAATGGCAAGAACTATTGAGGCTTTGACCTGAAAATAATGTGGAGGTGTGGCTCAAGTCCAGGCAGGTGGGATCAAGGGAACTCCTGGAGGTATGTAAGGGATACAGGACTTAATTGAAAAACGAAATCTGGACAGCAATAAAGGGCTATGAGATAGCCTTGGTTGAGAAGATCAGGGTGAATTCAAAGAGGTATTTTAAGTATATTAAAGGAAAAGCATTAACTATTGACAGTATAGGACCACTCAAAGACCAAAGTGAACACGTGTGTGTAACCATAAGAGATGGGAGGTGTCTTCAACAAATATTTTTCTCTGTGCTTAACGTGGAGAAGGACATGAATACTTGGGAATTTGGGGAAGTTGAATATGACACCTTAGGGACAGTCCATATCACATTAGAGAAGGTACAGGATGTACTGGAATGTTTGAAGTTGGATAAATCTTATGGTCCTTACCAGTTATATTCAAGAACACTACAAGGGGCTAGAGAAGAATTTGCGGTGGTCCTGGCTGATAATTTTGATCATCATTTACCAAAAGTGAGATCCAAGAAGACTGGGGGATTGCAAATGTACCATTATTCAAAAAGGACTGAAAAATAAATCCTGGAGACTATAGACCTGTAAGCTTAACAACTGTGGAAGGTACATTACTTCAGACGATTCTGAGCGATAAGATGTCTTTGGAAAACAGGGTTTGATTCGAAAAAGTAAGCATGAGTGGAAGGTCACGCCTGATGAATTTGTTAAAGCTCTTTGATGACGTGACCAGGAAGCTTGACTGGGGCAGGCCTGTAGAACGTGTAGTGCTCGAAAATCACAGCAGGTCAGGCAGCATCGGAGGGGCAGGAGAATCGACGTTTTGGGCATAAGCCCATCATCAGGAATTTCCAAAACATCGATTGTCCTGGTTCTCGGATGCTGCCTGGCCTGCCGTGCTTTTCTAGTGTCACACCTTTCGACTGTGACCTCCAGCATCTGCAGTGCTCACTTTCTTCAATGGTGGAAGATCTCTACTATATGGTTTTCATTTACACCAGAACAAGATGAACCGTTTCAGCCGATGGAGCCTGATAGACAGTAACAGGATGAGACTAATCAGTTCCTCAAGTCAAAAAAAATGACGCAATTTAGATCATGCAGCAACAGTATCAATCTATTCAGCTAATTCAAGTCAGTAACACAGGAAATGGAAGAGGCCACAAAGTGACTGGGGTATACTGGAATAACACCAGGCTACATGTCCCCTCAGGCCTGCCCTTCAATTCAGTAAGGTCATAGCTGATATGTTCTTGGCCAGAATTTCTCTTTCATGCCCAATTCTTTGTAGCCCTCAACTCCCGGACGTGTCACAATCCATTAACACCACTCTGCGCCCCCAAACGTTTTAATGATGTAGCTGGTCAGGAATAGAGAGGCCCCAACAGTCACTACCCTCTGAGAGAAGGAAACACTCCCCACACATATATGTTGGCCTATTGACATGAACAAAAGATATGAACGCAGCATGACAGTGATTGGCCCTGACATCACGGCAGGATTTGACTAAGCAAGGTGTCAAGGAACTGAACAAAATTGTAATCCCCACTGTTTGGGACTTTGAGAACACAATGTGGCTGGTGGAGATCAATCCTCTCAGTCCCTGGATATTTCTGTAGGCGATCCTGAGGGAAACCTTCTCGGCACAAACAACTTCAGCTGATTCATCAGTGTCTTTCCCTCTATCATAAGATCAGAAGTAGGGATGTTCAGTGAAGATCGCACAATGTTCAGGACACCTCTTCAGCGTCACGTCCTCATATGCTAAAGTATCAATAACAGACAACATTCAAACTTGTGCTGCTAATGTGTCAGCAACATTCATGTAATAGTGCGATCAGACCCTGCACATTTACATGGTTAAAAAAAGCTCATGCAGCATCTCAAGCTGGTTTCACAGGAATGTGAGAAAGCCATTCAACCCATCAAAACTATTGGTAAGAAGAAACACAGCCCATTCGCTTTCTGCGCCGACTATACAGGAAGAGATTTTGAAAATAAAAAATCTGCACACTTTGGAATCCAAAGTAGACATGCAGCCGGCTGAAGATTACAACCAGCCAGGCAGCATCAGCAGGTGGATAAGACCACGCCTTGTATATAACCCTTCTTCAGGACTGCGGGTGCAGTAAGGGAGCTAAAGATAAAGGGGCGGGGCAGGAGAGGAGGAGGCAGGGTGGTGAGATGGGTATAGGTGGACATAGGTAAAGGGGTACCACTGGGTTGGACGATGGGAGGACTGCATCTGTATGGTAGCTTGAAGAAGGATTGATCAGTGGAACGGAAGGGAGCAGGAGAGGCTGGGAAGGGAGTTGGTGGATTAGAAGAAAGGTTACCTGAAATTGGAGAGCTAAATGTTGTGTGGCTCGCTGTGTTCTTCCAGCTCCCTGCCTGTCTACTATTACCAAGGAAGACAAGGAGGCTAGTCAGTATATCACACTTTAAGCGAGAACCAAGGGTCGCCCAATAATGTCCATGAACCTTTTCCCTGCGACCAGGAGGAGGACATTCCGCCCCTTGAAACACTAATGCAGGAAGAGAAGAGGCCATTCAGCCCCTCCAGACTGTAACACAAAGGAGAATGTCATTGATGCTCCAACATGACAAATCAATGAAGCATAGACTGCACAAACAGACTGCTCCATGTTGCTCTTCCTGGCTCCATTGTTAATGGTACACACATGTTACATTAACGATACCATGTTTTGCTGACAGTGAGGACGGACAGCGGATGGTTTGTGCCATGTCTCAAGGAGGCATCTCTCATCACCGAGATGACAGGCTAGTGTTCTGTATGGAGGGCGGAAGCTAGTGTTAATGGCGAACTCTATCAGAGTGTGGCTACTCACAGATTTGTGAACAACATGACGTTCAGTACAGGGTCACACACCAGCTGCACATTGAGGCAGTGAGAGTTCATTCTGAACCTGAAGCTCTCACTTCACGAACATGAGGCCCCACTCAGGTAAGTATAGTATCATAGAGTCCGACAGAACATAGACAGGCCGTTCAGCCCAAACTGGTCTATGCTGACCAAAATGTCCATCCATGCTGACCGCGTTTCCCTACACTTTTCCTCTATTCTTCTAATCGTTTCCTTTCTATATATTTTCCCAATTGTGAAAGCATGTATCGCAGATAAACACATGTTTTAGATAACACTGTCAATGTTCGGTTTTGAAAAGAATGATTGTTGATCCATAACCCTCAAGTTTTAATACAATCATTTTTTTTGTAGTGATGCAGATTATTTCTTTCACGGTCTCTTCGTGATACCATCACCACACAGGTTAGTCCGGTGAAACTCCTTTACACTGCCTCTCTGTGGCAAGGTGATCATTCCTTATAAAGGAGAAATAATCTATACACAGTGCTCCAATTACTTTCCGAACAACACTCTACGACAGCAGGAAGGTGTCTTCACTCCGATACTTGAATCAGTTTTCAATGAAGGACAGGATACAATTTACTATGTTGATTACTTGCTGCCTGGTATGAATCCTGTTAGTGACTCATGATCAAAGACACCCTTCTCATTTTCACCAAGGGCTATTCTGATCCTCTAATCTTCTAATAAAAACAAAATTAAGAAGGAAGGTATGTTTTGCAAATAATTCCTTAGCCTCACGAACAGCTGTGTTTCAATCATAGCCACATCAACATCAACATTACTATTGGCAATGGCGATGGTTGGAGATGCTGGGAAGGTAAAGTGTTTGTGGTATAATTAATCCAGGGACCCATGTGCTGATCCCCACTCCAGAATCGAATCCCACTACGGCAAATGCTGAAACTTGAATTCAAATGAATTCAAATGAAGCTATGAAACCATTGTCAATTGTCAGAAAATCCTACCTAGCACCCTAATGTCCGTCAGGGAATGAAATTTACCACCTTCAGCTGGTCGGGCTTACATATGACTCCAGCAATGCATTTGATTCTCAACTGCCTTTGAAATGGATAAGCCAGTCACTCAGCTATATCACTCACTACAAAGTCTCAAAGAAATGAAACCACACGGACCTAAGCACTGACTATTTACAGCTCACGGACTGGTCAGTTGGTCAGAATGGCAGCGCATCAACACCTTCTCAAGGACAATGACGAAAGGGAATTAAGTACTGGCCCAGCATCCCACTGATGAATAAGGGAAGATAATGAATGCACTCAGGGAAGAGAGACAAAGGGACATAACTCACTTTAAACAGTGACTTTGGTGTACACACGACATGGCATTATTTTCAGTAATATAGGAACAGAAGAAAAATAAGATTAATCTCGTTTGTTATTTCCTTTCCAGCTGATCATCAACAATCCCTTTGTTTACTTCTTGTTCTCTCTCCCTCTCTTTATCTATTCAACTCACTCCTTCTTCCCTTTACTACAGAAGTTCTTTTATCTCTCTCTTTCTCTATCTATTCAACTCCCTCCTTCTCCCCTTCATAACAGACATCCCTATCACCAACGTTAATCACAATATATTCAAGCTGTGTTCAGTTATGATGGATGGACAGTGGACTCGAAATGTCAGTTCAATTTTTCCCTCGACCAAAGAGTGCCAAAACTGCTCAGTTTCTGCGGCAGTTTCTCGATGTTTTTGATCTCTTGCAGCATTCTTTGTTGTATTCAAATTTTAATATTTTTATGACATGGAGGTCTGCATCGCTGGTAAGGTCAGCATTTGTTGACCTCTCTAAATGTCTTTGGTGTACATTCCTGTGAGGTCATTCCTTCAGGCAATAAACAGCCAAGCGCATTGCTGTGGGTCTGGCATCAGTCTTAAGCCAGACCACGTCATAATGCTAGATTTATTTACCAAAGAAAATCAATGAAATAGATAAACTTATTGACAAAAAGCTGGTGCTGTTATTGTTGATATTAGTAAAATTAGCTCTTATTTCCAATTCTTGTCATTTGAATTTAAGTTGTGACATCATCTGAGGTAGGATTCGAAACAGTGTCTTTAGTATAGTAACCGGGCCTCTGAATTACATGTCCGGCGACATTGCTTCTCTGACCAACTGTGGCTGCCATGAATTTAGCTGAGACAAGAACAAGGTTCTGATGGACATATTTGTAACAGACAGAATGCTTAGAATAGAACTGGAAACATAAAGTCTGAATTTTACCAAGGCATATATAATGATTTATTTAGGACCCGCACTGACGTCAAGTTGGGGACTGTGAATATTACGGAGCTGGTAGTGGGTATGGTTGGTGATGGAGAGAATACCGAGAAATAAATCAATTCAAGGCAAAAGGTAATTTGTGATTGTGTACAGTCACGTTCTCAGATGTTTGTGAGGACTGGGGTGTTGGGTGTTCGGAAGTTTATGATAATGAATGAAATTTGTATTTGAAACTGAAGACAATATAGAACATAGAACATTACAGCGCAGTACAGTCCCTTTGGCCCTCGATGTTGCGCCAACCTGTCATATCAATCTGAAGCTCATCTAACCAACACTATTTCATGTACGTCCATATGCTTGTCCAGTGACGACTTAAATGTACTTAAAGTTGGCGAATCTACTACCGTTGCAGGCAAAGCATTCATTATTCTCTGAGTAAAGAAACTACCTCTAACATCTGTCCCATATCTATCACCCCTCAATTTAAAGCTTTGCCCCCTCGTGCTGGCCGTCACCATTCTTGGAAAAAGGCTCTCCCTGTCCATCCTATCTAACTCTCTGATAATCTTATATGCCTCAGTCTTTGTCAAAGATAGGCAACAAATTGCAATGAAGTTCGGCATGCTTTATGGGATTAATAAATGGATAGAGACGAAGAGACTTACCAGGAACACCAACAATAGCGAGCATGGGATAGTAACCCGCCTGGATAACCATCAGTAATGCTTCTATCCGTTTTAGTAATGTTGACCAATACGACGAAAGAAAGAAAAGACCAGAGGATAAACTCCTGTCCATTGTTGCAGCATTCCAGTCTAATGTTCTCAGATTCTGATCCATTAATGGAACATTCCAAACTATTCTCAGATGTTTATCTATCCTCTTCCTATCTCTGCAGCTGTGGATCCCTGTTAGTGTTGGAGGTGATGCATCTGCTGCTACAATGGGATAAAGCATAGTAAGAGGCCCCTTACTAATAGAAGATGGAACCATCCAGTGACACAATTGGAATCCATGGAGACTGCCATCAATCACAGTCACTGAACAAACAGATCGGTTAACTCCTCTCAGTTTGGTACCTTCAGATCACAATAATAACTGGACTGGGTTGAATGCTGGCATCGCTGGCTGTTGGTCACATCTCCCATCACCAATTGCTTGAGTGAAGTTAGTTGTGAGGGAGAATGATGGATGTTTTCTTACCGCAGGCTAGATGCTTCTGCTTGTTATCCACTGGCAATGCTGTAACCGCCTGAACCTCCTACCACCACCTCCAAACACATAATCTATATGTTGTTAGCGTGCTCCCCTTCACTGGAACAAGCACCAACCAGTAGATTTGCAGTGGCTGTATTTGCCCTGACCATATGCAGGAAGTGTGGATTTGCCTGGGCATTCCTCTAATTGTTAGAATAAGGCAACTTTGTATCTTCAACACACAATGCGCTTCAACACTTTTTGTATGAATTCACAAACACCTTAATGTACTTTATTGGTTTCAAACCAGTAAGACGTACATTTACTGACTTCATTCTAAAGCGAAATGTGGCATGTTGTCACAAAGCCAATCTCTTTACAAAGTTGCGTTGTTCGTGATTTTTTTAAGAGAGGTTCTAAATGACCAATATTTCTGAATTCTTAAAGGTTTATTGGCGTCCTTTTGTTTATACATAATAATGCCGCAGGCAGACAACTTTCAAGTCTTTAAAAGTAAACTTTTATTATCGAGAGAATGTGGCCAGCTCTCTAGCTGGTCAGGTCAATTCAGTTTGAGGTTAGTTGAGTCAGAGTCAATGTTGAAATTGGATACTCTCCCTTCCATAACCTGTAAGTCAGAAGCCTATAGACAATGTTTCAGGAATCTAACGAGGGATCCTGGTCAAAACTATTTTGAGTTTGAAAGGATCAAACAAAGTAATTTTGATCGATGGATAAGAGATTTAAAAATCATGCAAATCTAAGATGTTTGTCAAGAGACAATTAATTTGGAGAGACAATTAATTTGCATAGTGCAAACTCATTTGGAAGAGCAGAGAGTTAAAACAGCAAGGTTAGCAGCTGAAGTGGTTGATGATTGTGAATTGATCCATAAAACACGGTGTGGCTTCCAGAATCAATGTCAGTCTATGAGGAATCGAAATTGTGCCAATGAGAAATCCTCACGTGGAAAGAGAAAAGTAGATCACAGAAGATCATAAGAACAACTTACCACAGGATAAAAAGGAAACCCGTGAAGAGGACAAAGAATTTAGAAAATCTCCAGTGTTTTCATTGCAATATCTTAGGTCACATGAAATCACTCTGTTGGTGGGCTAGGGAAAAAAAACACAGATGTAAGAAAACAGAATAGGCCTTGAGTTTTGTTGGAGCGGTAACAGAAAGCACAGTGCAAGCTATAAAGCTGCATCAGAGTGTGCAAACTTATTGGACGTTGGTTAAGGAGGAAGTGCCGGATCTGAGAATACAATGTAACTACAAATTTTATTCACATAGGCCAGTAGTAACAGGTAAAGAAAATGTGATATTAAGGGACACAGGTTCCTCTCAGTCTGTGATGCTGAAAGATGAGGAGATATGTACTCCTGAAGGACTACTTCCAGAAAAGGTACTGCTAAAGGGAATTCACGGTGTGACAGAAAGAGCAAAATTACGTAAAACAAGTGTGGAGAAATTGTGGTAGGAGTGTTGGACACACTGTCAGCTCCAGCAATACAATTAGTCTTTGTGAAATATATAGCTGATTCACGTGGAAGTGCTGCCTACTCTGGTTGAAAAGCCAGCAGATACACAGGCGACTGAAGCAGTGCAGGAGTCTTATGCTGTAATCTTTCCTGATTGTGGAGTAACAAGATCCCAATGTCACCAGTTGAAACAAGCGAGATCAAAAATGTAAAGATATGGAAGTTGAAGTGGCCTCAGCAGACACTTTATCCCATCAGATAGTTGAGTCAAACAGGAACAAACAGGGTGTCATGCAATTTTTTTGGCTCAGCAAACCTCATTGAGTAACAGCAGAAAGATGAAAATTTAAAGCAATTGCAACTTAAAAAGCATATACATTATGAATTCTGAATGTGTCCCTAAGTGTTATTATCTTAAAAATGATGTCCTAATGTGGAAATGGAGACTATCACATATTCAAGGAGGTGAGAAATGGGTATTGATACATCAAATCGTGTTGCCAATGCAGTATAGAGAGGAGGTGCTGTGTGTGGCGCATGAGTGATCACTTGGAGGTCATTTCTGAATGACAAAAACGCAGGCCGAAATACAAAGACTTTTTTTACACACCTGGACTGCATCAGCATGTAGTTGAAGTTTGCCAGACGCAGCATACATGTCAGGTAATTGGAAATCCTCAGGTGGTAATGAAACCTGCATCTTTAATAGCTATTCCTGCATTTGAGGAACCTTTTCCAAGAATCTTAATTGATTGGCTACGTCCCCTACCTCAAACGATAAAGTGTGAATCAGTATTTGTCAACAATAATGGACGTATCGACTAGATTTCCAGAGGCCATCTCCAGGTGCAATATCATAGCTAAAAGGATTATAGAGGAATTACTCTTTCTTAAATAAAAGATATGGACTACCAATAGAGATACAGTGAGATCAAAGTTCAAACTTCATATCCAAACTATTCTAGGAAGGTAAGGACTGCTTAGGAATAAAGTGATTCAATTCTACTGTGTACCATCCAAAATCGCAGGGGGCGCTAGAAAGGTGACATGAAAGATTAAAGACCATGTTGAGGGCGTATGGTCAGGATTATCCAGATGATTAGGGAATTCCATTTGTGCTTTTTGTGATCAGAGATGCATCAAATGAATCGACCAAATTTATCCATTTGAGTTAGTTTTTGGGAATAAACTGAGAGGACTGTTAAAATTGGTTAAGGAGAAATTAGTAAATCAGAATTCAAAGGCCACACATTTGGAATAAGTCTCAAATTTTAGGGAATGAATAATAGTGCTGGGGAGTTGGCTCGTAGCATTTAAAATCATTGCAGCTTGCAATGAAACAGGAAGCAGATGGGATATCAAAAAAAACAAGATTGCTATAGGGGATAATGTATTAGAGTTACTTCCAGTAATAGGTGAACCGTGAAAAGCAAGGTTTAGTGGACATTATCAAATGCAAAGGAAATTGAGTGGGGGTAACTGCTTGGTTGGGACTCCAGACAGAAAGATATCTCACAGACTGTGTCATATGAATATGCTCAAAAAGTGTTTTGATAGGGGAGGAAAGCAAGAGGAGAAGGTGTTAATGATAACAACGAAGAAAGAAGGACCATGTGCAGAGGATTCTGAATTGGACATTCCTCAAATGAAATTGGACAATAAGGAAGATGTCTAAAATTGGGATAAATTATTGAGAAAAATCGGAATGACCTGAACGAGTTATTACTATCACATGAGGAGACGTGCGGATGTTAACTGGGATGTACTTATCTAATTGTGCATAATGTAGATGTAGGAGATGCGGTTACGATTAAGAAACATCCTTATAAGCATAACCATCTAAAGTTGGCTCAGGTTCAGAAGGAGATTGAACACATGCTCCAAGATAGTATAATCGAAGTGAGTTACAGTGATTGCAACGCACCGAAAGCCATGGTGCCAAAATCAGATAGTGCCCAATGGTTATGTGTGGATTATCGCAAAGTCAATGCAGTTACAAACACTGACGCATATCCACTTCTGCGGTTGGAAATCTGTGTTGAAAATGTGAGACAAGCAATTTACATTTGTTATGAAAAACGTGTCAGCCACGGTTTAGAGACTAACCAATAACTTGCCGTATTATCCAACTACGTGGTGTATATTGATGATCTGGTGACTTTAGTTACTCATGGACGGAATATTTATAATACTTGCGAGACTTGTTCGATGAACTTCAGAAGGCAAGCTTCGTGATAAACCTAGCTAAACGGGAATTTGCCAAAATACAAGTCACTTTCCTGGGCCATCTTATTGGACACAGATAAATGGTGCCATGGGATGTAAAACGAAGATAATTTGGGAATTTCCAATACCATTACCAAAAGGAGCATTATTACAGTTCCTGGGATTGAGTAGATTTTGTCGAACGTCAGTGCCTAATTTTAGTAGTGCGGCTGCTCCACTTACTGAATTGCTAAAGAAAGGTAAGGAGTTTCAGTAGACACGGACTGTCAAAAGGCATTTGACGGCATGAAACATGTGTTAACCACTGCCCCAGTATCAGCCACACCTGATTACACAAAGCCTTTAAGATGGCTATAAATGCAATTGATGTGTGTGTCAGTGCTGCGCTCCTGCAGGAAGATGACGAGAAGATGGAAAGACCTAGTGGGCATTTCTCCAGCAGTTGAACGTTATTTGGTAGAAATATTCGAAAGCAGAGAAAGAGAATTTGAGCTACGTGTTGGCCATACGACGTTTCAGCGTTTATATTACCAGTATACATCGGAGACAACCGTATACACTGATCAAAACCCATTGAAGTTTTTTTGGAGAAATTTAAGAAAGAAAATGCTGGACTGTTCAGCCAGAGACTGTAGGTACATCCACTCAATTTGAAAATTGTGCATGAGGCAGGTCTTGAAAACGTGATTGCTGATGCAATGTCGAGAACTGAAAGACAGGTCAAGGCACTCAATAATGGGAGTACCATACATTGAATTCGGATGTAGTTATGCATAATGCATGTTCATAGTAAGTGAATGGAGATGTGTCTTTTAGTGTACTAACCATTATTTCTGAGGGGTTTTGAAAACATAAACTTTCTTTGGATATTCATGATTCGGTTTTATATGGGGGAGGGGTGTGTGGGTAGGAGCTGTCACAAAGCTGATCCCTTTACATGATTATGTTGTCCTTGACTTTTTTCAGCGAGGTTCTAACCAAACTAAGTTTCCAATACGTCTCAATTTTGAATGGTTCATTGGGGTTCTTTGGTTTATACTTAACAGATAATACATCGGGCAGAACGCTTTCGAGACTTTAAAAATACTGGTGCAATCTAGGACACGTGGACACCTCTCCAGTTGCGCAGGTCAGTTCATTTCGAGGCTTAGTAGAGTCAGGGTCACCATTGAAACTGGATGCTCTCCCCTTGCTTCTGTCTTCTGACTTCGTAACCTAAGTTTTTTAGTATAATTTTACTCTTTGTCCTTAGGGGTTTGTTTATCGGGATTGTTGCAAGCAAACTGGAAAAGCGCCATTATATTGTGATAGCCTGTCAGGTTTGGATAGGAAGAGTTATTCAGGTCTTCTATGTTCGGTTCGCTGTATTTCATTCCTGAATTTTTTTTTAAAACATCCATTTGTTTGAAACTGGGCAATCTGACCTGCTAATTCACTCTGGGAATATGCACTATACACATACCTTTAACAATTAGCAAAGTTATGGTCTGGACTACATGCTTAAAAACGTTTTGAGGGTCGGGCCTGGTCCATAACAATGTGCAATAACCTTGTTCATTACAAGTCATGAATTAACGAGTAAGGGACGGAATGAAAAGGATATTGGAGGGGTAGATGTCCGAAGGGGGAGGGGTCGTTAGGGCCGACTGCCTGCCCCTCTTCCGTGGTTACGTTAGAGTGCAGTGCCACTGGAAAAGGAGCACGTGGTGTCCACTGACACCCTGGAGTTGTTCAGGGACAAGTGGGCACCGCAGGAAGTGCAGTGCATTATTTCCCCCTCCAACTCTATTTTGATTTAATCCCTGCCCTCCGCTGCACTGTGTGATCAAACAGCATTGCCCTTTAATGTGAAGGACACTGTTTGTCACAGGCCACTCGGGTGTTTCTTTTCTGCCTGGTGGTGGAAACTGAATAAAAATTCGTGCACCTTTTATCCTTCACTGTGTCTCACACCTGCACAGTCACATGGGTGCTGGGGAAAAATAAGCACTACCGCAGTTAGGCAGTAGTGTGAGGCTAAAAAAAAAATGTAAAAAATGAAAGGGATATTGGCTATGATACATAAAGGTCTGGGCCAGTGGCTGAGGAGACCTGAGGGGAGTACAGTAATATCTCCCAGTCACGAGTATTCAACCATCACACTTTCTAACAAATGGAATGAAATGCAATGCAGAGCAAGATAACAGATTACTTTTGGTACATGGAATGCGGAACGACAACTTGAACAGAACATGACAAATTTAAATGTGATGAACAGACTTATATCTTATATATATAGACTGTTTAATCACAGCTTATACAGGTTGATAAGATTGTTTATATCTCGACAGGATATTCTGAATTAAAAACAGACACAGATAACAAAATGTCTGCGGCTTAATGGAGTTACAGCAGAGTTAGAGTGAACATCTAGTTCATTCTGTGCCGACACATTCTGGCTGCGGGACCACCATTTTTGCTGTAATTATTCTGAGAAACGTACTGAATACTTCCAGAGCCTAAGCAGACAAGCTTCATCATAAATCACACAGACAATGTCATAATTAAGAAACTATTCCTAGTTTTTCATCAAGTGTAGCTGTCTCTAAAATGCATTTTAAATTAAAATCAATTTGCTGAGATTCACACATCTATTTTCAGAACTTAAAGAAGGAACAGACTCTAGTCTCATACATATGTACTGGCACAAATAACGGGAACAGAAATGGAGCATAATGCCCAAACATAACCGGGTTCAGCATCTAGACCAATAAAAAAAGCAAAGTATTAGAGATAGTGGAAATCTGAAATACCAACACAAGATGGTGGAGAAATGCAACAATTGATGCAGGATCTGGGCAGAGAAACAGAGTTAACATATCGAGTCGGATATGAACCTGTTCTGAACTAATCATACTGGACTCAAAAAGTTAATTCCATTTTTCTTTGCTCCGATATTGCCTGAACTGCTGGGTTTTTCTCCAGCACTTTCAATTGGTGCAATGGCAGGAGACAGAGAGTAATGGTGGTCCGTTGCTTTTTGGACTGGAGGATTGTGACCAGCAGTGCTCCAAAGATGTTGGTTCTTTGTTTTTATTGTTTGTCATTTATGTAAATGATTTGGAATAGAATATAGAAAGCAAGTTAGTAAGTTTGTGGATGACACCAAAATGGGTGGCACAGTGGACAGTGAAGAATGTTTTCTAAGATTACAAAAGGATATTGATCAAATGGGTGAATAAGTTGACAAGTAGCAGATAGAGTTCAATCTGGATGAATGAGAGGTGCAGACAATTAGTGTGTGTTTGCTGCTGTCTAGTGCACCAGGAATGAGATGATTATATTCCCATCTCCTGGGTTTTGTACATCGATATCCTTCATGAACTTTAAGAGGCCTTACCCTTTCCATGGTTACCCTGTTACTGCTAATGTAGTTGTACAATGTCTTTGGATTATCGTTAACCTTATCTGCCCATGCTATATCATATCTCCTTTTTGCTTTCCTGATTTATCTCGAAATAATGCTCAACACTTTTGTATTGCTCAAGTGATTCAATTGAATAAAGTTGACTACATCTAAAGTAAGACTCTCTTTTATTCTTGACTACACCGTCAATAACTTTAGTCATCCATTGGTCCTTAATCTTACCAGCCTTACCCTTCAATCCAACAGGCACATAATGCTTCTCAACTCTCGTTGTCACGCTGTTGAACACCTCCCATTTGCCAGACATCTTTTTAGCTAATAACGGTCTACTCTCATTAAACTTGGTAAGTCCTTGTCCCATGCTATTAGCATTTATGGTACTCAAATTAAAAAGGATAATATTAATGGAAGGCATGTTTTTTTTTCCATTACCATTTTGAAACGAATAGAGTTATGATTGCAAGACTCAAAGTATTCTCCCATGCTTACTTCTGTCACTTGTTCTGCCCATTGCACAAAAGAACGCCTGATTTTACTCCATCTCAATTAGACTCATCCCCATATCGATGAAGAAAATTTTCTTGAACACATTTGACAAATTCTTCGCCATTCAACCTTTTAACACTATGGTAGTCCCAAACAACTTTTAGAAAATTAAAATCCCCCATTATTACAACCTTATTAGCTTACATATGTCCGATAACACCTTGCATGTTTGTTTCTCAATTTCTTTCTTACTGTTGGAGGGCATATGGTACAATACAATCAACGTGCTCTTTCCTTTCTTATTTTTAACTTCTACCAATATATGTTCAGTGGATGATTTATCACAAATGATCATCCTATACAATCTCTTCAAAGTGATCTTAACTTTCTTATTTTTAATGCTACCCATATATTTCAACTGGATGATTTTTTTTTGGAAATAACTTCCCCAGTTCCAGCAATAATTTATTCCTTAATCAAAAATAGCAAGCCTCCCTATCCCCGCCCATGGCATGTCTCCTTTTATAACCTTTCTATGAAACCTAAAACCTGGAATGTTGAATTTGCAGTCGTGAACATCTCTCAGGCAAAAGCGTGTGCTGCAGATGCAGGAGATTAGAGTCGAGAGTGTGGTGCTGGAAAAAGCGCAGCAGGTCAGGCAGCAGCTGAGGATTATGAAAATCGATGTTTCGCACAAAAGCCCTTCATCAGCCCGTTCCAGATGAGGGGTTTTTGCTCGAAACGTCGCTTTTCCTGTTGCTCAGGTGCTGCCTGGCCTGCTGTCCTTTTCCTGCACTACACTCTTAATCTGAACATCTCTAAAATAACATTCTGTAATAAATATGATGTCCCCATCCCATGTTCTTAAACATGCCCTGAGTTCATCATCTTCCCTGTAAGACCCCTTCCGTTGAAAAAAGACCATTTAGTTCTTGAGAATTACTGTATACTATGACTTTTTTGTCTTTCTTTTCTAACTGACGTGCTCTCTTCACACTCATAACCTCCTACAGCCGTCATACCATTAACACTGCTCCTTAGAATCCCCCCGTTGTCCTCTCTATCAATATAAAGTCTCCCTACATAGAGTGAGCAAATCTCCCTGCTAAAATATTGGTTGCTTTCCAGTTTAGATTAGACCAATCCTGTTTGGACAGGTTTTTTTTTAAATTCCAAAACACATTTCAATTTCCTCCCAAACAATACCTCAACAACAAACTAGCTCTTCAGCCATTAATTTTTCTCCTTTCACCTTTTGTTCCTTTCCCGGTTGAATTTGGTATTGGGAGTTGTCATATTAATGTTACCATTCATTACCTACAGACAACAATGTCAAACTGCACTTCAATAAGTTTCGAGAAGAAAAATGCCTTCTCTGGAAGTGAACGCATGTAGCACTCTCCAGGATGAAGGCACAACTCCTTATTTAAAACAAAACTGTTTAATTTTTTTGAAACAAAAACAAAATTGCAGCGTAAACAATCTTTTAAAGGATAAGTAGACTTTTTTGTAAACCATACTGAAAATGTTCTTTTCAAAAATGTTCTTTTGAAAGAAAATCCATGATTTTTTTTTGCTTTTTTTGGTTTGTTTTCGAATGTTAATAAAACAAAATAGAAAACTATTGCTATATTAATAAACTACTGTAACTATATAAACTGCAAAAAAAGATTATGATAAATATTTAACTGCCTGCAATCCCAGGAGCAGCTGTAAGATCCATGCTGCTCTAAAAACATTTTTTTGCAACTGTTTTTACAATATGAAGAAAAATGTTTTAATAATTTGTTTCTAGTTAAAGGTAGACATGCCAATATGATTTGATCCCCTTCCATTGGTTGATAAATAGAATTTAATTGAATCTTTATCCTCATCGCTCCAGCTTTTTCAAGCAAATTTTGAAATCTGTATCCATCCTACGAACGAGAAGTTCATTCGGCTCTGACTATTGCAGGGAATGTTACCAAGAACATTATCCAGGGTCCACGTAAAACACAAATATTGCAGTGAAACCATCTAAACCGAATCCAATATTAATTATGTGCATGCCTAATGAATAAAACATGCAGTGGGGCATACTATAAAAGGAGAATTCAGTTTCATGTCCCAAATAAAATCTGTGGCTCCCTCATAGAAAGACCACAACTGCATCAAGCTGTAAATTCACCATAATGGGGAAAAACAAGAGACCAGGATTATCATTTTTCCCTGTGAATAACATCCGAAGAACAGGAAGAAAATCAAGGCTTAGTTGTGAACGTCATAAATGACGAGGATGAGAATGGGATGGAGGGATTTCAGGGGAAATGATAAACAATGTTGTGGATGACACAAACATGAGCTGGGTGGTTGACAGTGAGGAGGAACAAGTGAGGGTACAGGAGGGTATAAACCAGTTGTTCAGGAGATCAGATCAGGCACTGATTAAATTTAACACTGATAAGTGTGATACCTTTCAGAAGTAACAAGACAAGAGAGAACTCAAACTGAAGAGAGGCCACATTTCCTTGATTTCGCTTTTAAGCAAAGAAGGTTAAGAGGTGTTTAACAGAATGCAGTGTAAGCACAGGGTGAAAACGGAGCAGTTCTTCCCATTACTCCAAGGCTCAAAAACAAGGAGGCACACTTTTATAGTGAAAATGGTCTCTCCGTTAATCTGTAAAATATAGAAAACACTTCCTTATTTCTAAATGTGTTGGGTTTCAGGTGAAGCAGCATTTCACTTGTACTCTTTCAATCCAGTCTCCTGTCAATGCTGCTCACAATGTGGAGACCAAACCGAGACTGCGTTGAGGAACACTCCCACTCTGTCTGTAGGAATAACCCTGACCCTCTCATTGCTTCCCATTTCAATAACCTACCTTGCTCTCATGCTAACATTTAGGTCCTGGGCTGCTGCAATTTTCCAATGAAGCAGAACCCAAGCTCAAGTAACACCACAATACTGTAGTCAGTGATTGTAGTGTTGAGGTGAAACATTTGCTGCAGTATTTGATTACAATATATATGACTTAAAGGGTTGCTTAGTGTGTGCTATCATTTGTGTTGGCTAACTAATATTTTTGTTTTGATTTTAACATATACTGTTAGTGGTTTGCCTCTGACATTTTGTTTTTCCTCAGGCTTCATTATTGATTTTGTACAAGTTTCAATGACACAGTATTCCACAGGATCACAGCTACCTCATTATTGGAGCACTATCTATCAGGATGGCTGACTTTACAATTTGGTGCATTAGAGCCTTAAGAAGTTAATATTCACTTCCATAACTTCACAGCCTGACCCCATTATGGCTGTTCTCCATTCTTCATACATTCTTCCTCCTCGGCTACCATTGTGTCTTATGCATACTGTACTGAATGGAGTGAATCAATTGCTCTCATTCAAACCCCAACTTACACCTATTTTACATCTATTTCTCTTTCACCCACACTTAAAAGTCCGTTTGTCTTTTGTGCTGCACCTCCACACCCCCTGTTTTCCGTCACCCCTCCTCCACTGCTGTGAAGGAATTTAAAAGACCATTTCCTAATCCCTTCCAGTTCTGAAGAAGAGTCACGGTGGACTTCAAATATTAACTCTGTTTCTTGGTCTTCGAAGATGATGGCAGATCTGTTGAGTTTCTCCAGAAATGAGCAGGACAAATGTACAATAAAACGAAGAACTATGGATATTGTAAATCTGAAGCAAAAACAAAAACTAGAAGCTTTGAAGAATGATCACGGGACCAGAAAGATTAACTCAGCTTTCACTCCACAGATGCTGCCAGACCTGCTTAGTTTCTCCAGTACTTTCTGTTTTTGAACAAGTGTCAAAGGCATGTGTCAAAGCTGTTCAAACACTCTGTCCAATACGGAGTGCTGTACACCAGGAAGTGAGCAATAAGGTAAAGTGCACAAATTCATCGGCTGTAAAAACTACATAAGGTTGGCATCACTGACAGTGCAGAGCTATTAGTCATAATCAGGTAGAGAAACAGAAGGAAGCACATTCACTTCAAATACAGAAGATGGCACTACTCAAGGCAAAACATTCACCAGAATAGTTCACCGAGTGCAGGGCTGATGAGTGAATGGGTCTTGATGCCAACTACAAAATTGCGACAGACAAAGTTGTATTGCAGGTATTGCACATCGAAACTGCACATTCATGTAGTGCTGCAGATCACAGCAGCATTAAAAGTAGAAGGTGTATGTTTTATTTCCTGGGATAATCCCTCAGTCTACGATTACCATCAACCCGACCTATGGTTCAGTAATTAGTGTGGGTGAACATACCAGGCTCTGATACATGTGAACCTAATCCTGATGACAACCTAATAAGCCTACTGCACATGACAAACAGATCAGAACAATGCTCTGCAGTCCAGCCACATTCAGGCATAAGTGGTGTTGATGATTAAATAAATCTCTGGAGGAGAGGTCGCCACAAATGTCCCCATACTAAATAGTGGAACACCCGTGCACATCAGTGTAAAAGATAAGGATGTAGTATCTGCACCACGTTCAGCCAGAAGTGTTGAGTGGTGATCCACCCCACCCTCCTCATGATGCCCACAGAACCACGGATGCCCGTCTTCAACCAATTTGATTCGGTGCACGTGACATGAAGGAACAGCTGAACACAGGCAATTGGCCCTGACGCCATTACTGCAATAGGACGGAAGACTTGTACGGCATAACAAGCCGTGTCACTTGGGGAAGCTGTTTCATTCCAGCTCCAACTCTGACATCTCCCTGGCAATGTGGAAAATTACTCAACTATGTCCAGTCCCCAAAGAGGAGAATAATTACAATCTGACTAATTACCGCCCCGTCAGTCTCATGTCGACAGTCAAATTAGTGGCAGTTCTTTTTTGACACAGCTGTCAACCAGCACAGAAATAACCTGCTCAATGTGGTTTCCGACAGATCCCCATGAGGAGATGGTGCTGCTGTGGAAACGTCACTGGATTACTAAAACAATGCTAAAAACAATAATACATATCGAGGTATAAAATCGGTTGTCAGTAACAGTGACATTGAAGCCAATGTCGATTGTAAACAACAATTTGCTTCCCTAATGTAATTTCAGAAAGTAAATCTCCTGTGCTTTCCTAGTCTGGCCTAAAAGTGCCTCCAGATACACAGACATGTGAGAAGCAGGTCAATGGTCTTTGAAACAACCACGCAAGACACTCTATTGTTTCGCATTGCTCCAAGATCTTAAAGAGACAACCCAGACAGAATACTCAGCACTAGTTTCAGTATTGGAAAAGGAAACAGGAAACACAATCCTGTTAATCCTGCAGAGACCTCCTTCCCAATTTCTAAGAGCTCATGATAACATTTACCGAACTTTCCCACAAACTGCACAGAAACATCTGAAATGGAGGAGGCCATTCAACACATTGAGCCTTCCCCATTCCAGTTCATGGCCGAATATCTCCTCAACGCTCATTTCCCACACAATGTACATATCCCTTAATAGGATAATCCATTAGGAAATATAAACTTCATTAGTCACTTCCGTCCTTCAACTTTGCTTCTCCATTAAGATTCTCTTATAGCACGTGTTTATTAAACGTGATGTGGATGTTAAGTGATTAGTGAATTGTGGACCTTTCTTTACAAAGCGAGTTCCCATTCACTGTGACACGATTCTATTCCTGGTACCAGCTGGACAGTAAGTCCCAGCCTCAGGATCCTCTATCTGCAAAATGCACCATCAGTGTGTTTTGCTAAAACAGGAATGCAATTCGCTCTACACGTTGGGAAATGGATACTGAAACTGGGAACTGTAGTCTACATTTAGAAGGAACTTTATTTCAAACCGGGTGGAGAACCTTGGAGAGAACTGGAATTCCGCCAGTTAGCATCACGTGGTCAGACAGCTCGCGCACTTTCTGGTGAAAACCTTGATGAAAAATACAGTGCTGTAGTCAGTGATTGTAGTGTTGAGGTATTACATTTGCTGCACTATTTCAATACAACATATATGATCTCAAGATTTACTTTGACTGTGCTATGATTTGTGTTTGGCTAACTACTTTCGCTCTGATTATTACTTTTGTTTGTGGTTTGCCTCTCACACTGTTCCTATTCCTACAGTCCCCATTATTGATATTGTACGATTTTCAACCACACAGTTTTACACAGGATGAAAACTACCACATTATTGGAGAACCACCTGTCAGGATGGCTGATCCTCTATCTCCAAAGCATTCTGCAGCTCCAGCTCCATTTCTTTAGTTTCCAGAAGTCCTTATTTACATTCAGTGCGTGACTTCCACACCTTATGTGGGAGAGAATTCTCTAGGTTCACCAGTCTGAGTGCAGGCATTTTTCTCATCCCAAAGCAGACTGAACTGCCTGTACCTAATATTGTGGCCCCTTGTTTTAGACGTCCCAACCAGGGGAATTATCATCCCTGCTACTAATCTGTCTCGCACTGTCAGTATTTTATATATCTCACTGGGATCTCTACTCATTTTTCTAAACCCCATGGAATACGGGCCCATTCGCCCCAAACTTTGCTCCCACAACAATCCTGTCATGCCAGAGATCAGTCTGGTCATCCTTCGCTGCTCTACCTCAATGTCAGGTTTGTCCTTTATTCGGTACGGAGACCAAAACTGAGCACAACACTGCACAATGTTCGAGACGTGGGTCTCACGAAGGCTCTGTACAGCTGCAGTAAGACAGCCTTACTCCTGGATTCAAATCCCCAGAAATGATGGTCAACATCCCATTTATCGTCATAACCGCTTTACCTGCATTAGTGCTTTCAGTGACTAGTGTACAGGGAGATCCATAAACTTTTCAATGTTACAGCTCCCTACTTGGTGGGTCTGTATACACTGGTCAGCATGCCAATGCCATTCCCAGTATTCGCTTCTGGATTCAGAATTCACTGCCCCGCATGGACCTCGGAGGGATGCGTAGATGGAAACCAGAAAAAGGAGCAGAAGTCCCTTTATAGTGTAACATATTTCAACATTTTCAAATGGTAGGCTGCCGTTCTGATTTTCCCATCAAAAGGTACAACGTCACACCTACCAACATTGCTCACCCTCTGCCACGTATTTGCCCAGACACTCCTCTTGACTCAGTCACGTTGGGGCTTTGTCACATCCTGCTCATGCACACAAGCTCACTTTGTTTACTGACAACAGCAGGATAGGAAAAGTTGCATTTGTATCCTTTGGAACAGCTCGGTCCCAAGCCCCGATTCCTGCAATAACCCCCAAGCCTTCCACTCTAAAAAACATTGTTTTATTTGTACTCACTGTGTCCTGCCAGCTCTCCCATTCTAAAACCATGACCATATATTAATCACAGTGCCATAAGATTCAAATTTGCATAGGAGGCTTGGGGCTTTCTGAAAGCCCGATTGTATTCCATTAATTGCTTCCCCGTAATTTTGCTGAAATTTCATTTCTAAAATAGGATTCCCATTTGATAAATCTCTGTTAATTTTGTCCATGCCCATTACTTTCAGTCCAAATATTTTCTCTAAAATGTTAATTTGCTAATTTCATTCTATTCCCTTCTTCCGCACTAGACTAAAGTTTACTAGTATCGCTGGGAAGATTAGTTTTGGTTTTCTTTTCTTCTGCGAAGGCATAGCTGAAATATTTGCTCCATTGTTCCGCTTTTTCCCTGTTTTCCATTCTCCATTCTCTGGTTTCAAACTGTAAGGAAGCTGTACCTTTTCCCCTTAATTTTACCATTGAAATTGACATACTTTTTGAGGCTGTCGTACAAGTTCACTGTCACAACACTTGTAAATATACTGTTACGAAATACGCCAATGCCTGTCTTAATCTGCTCAATGATTGACCTTCCACAGCCATACAATCACAGAAACATAGCCTCTGTACCGTCAGAAATACAGCATGGTCTACGTTAGTCCCACTTTCTGACAGGAGGCCCATAGCCGGGAATGTGATGAAAATTCAACTGCTAGTCCAAGTACTTTGTAACAGCTGCGAGGTTACCCATGAGAACTCCCTTCTCAGGAAGTACATTCTAGACCCCTACATCCTGTGGGTGAAGAACAATCCTCAGATCCTCTCTAATCTTCAAACCCTTCATTTAAAGAGTGTGCTCCCTTATTGTTGACCCTCTGAATAAAAGGAACAGCTGCTGTCTATCCACCCTGTGCATGCTTCTCATAAACAGCCTTCTGAATCACATCTCCCCAGCCTTCCCTGATCCAAACGAAACCACCCGAGCTTGCCAGCCTCTCTCCAAAGCTGATAAGCTCCATCCCAGAGAACATCCTGGTGAATCTCCTTTAATATGGCTCCCAGAACTGCACACAGTACTCCATTTTGGCTTAACCAAAGTTCCACATAGCCCTACGCTTTGTCAACTTGTGCATCACCCTGTCCAGTTACATTCAGGAATGTATGGAGAAGCACCCTCTGAGCTTCCTAGTGTGCTGCCATTCATTGAGTATTCTACTGTCTGGTTTCTTCTTCCAAAGTGCACCACCTCATATTTATCAGGGTTACATTCCATCTGCCATTGAGTTGACTAGCTGGTCATTTCATCTGTATCTTCCTGTAACGTAAGGCTTTCCTTCTCACTGCCACCTACCCGTCCAGTTTTTGTGTCAAACACAAACGTCTTAAACACACACTCCCTCCCCCACCCCTTCCACATTTGTATCTACGTAATTTATGAATACGACAAATGATAAGGTTAAAAGTCACACCGCACCAGGTTATAGTCCAACAAGTTTATTCAAAAGTACTGACTTTCAAAGCGCTGCTTCTTCATCAGGTGGTTTTGCACTTTGAAAGCTTGTGCCTCCAAATAAACCTGTTAGAATTTAACCTGGTGTTGTGAGATTTTTAACTTTGTCCACCCCAACCTGCACCTCCGAATCACAAATAATAAGGGACACAGCACTGATTCGTGTGGTGCACCATTGGACACTGGCCTCCAGTCACACAACCAGCCTTCTACCACCACCCTCTGTCTCCTACCACTAAAGTTATTTTGGATGCAACTTGGCAAGTCACTAATAGGTCCTAGCTGTTCACTAGTTATTCTTTCCTGCTTTGAACGCTGGTAGAATATCTGGGGATTCTCCCTAACCTTGCCCTTCCAGCAGTTTTTTCATGACCCTGTGTTAGTCAGTCCCCTTCAACTGAAGAATTTTCTCCTTATTACGGTCTTAAATGTTCTCCCAGATCCTGCCATTATTTGCCTTGAATGTAGGGTAAACCAGCCAGAGAAACATCCTGCTTATTTCCACCTTGTTATATGTTTAGTGACTTTTCTAAATTTAACTGTGTTCCTCCTCTTATCCTTTGAAGCTTGGGATAACACAGGCCATGTTTCCAAATTAGTCCATCTCGCCATCTGATGGATGAATCTGGACAATGTCCATTTCACTTCCTCTGTGGTCAGTATATTCTCTCTCATATTGGGTCATCAAAGCTGTATACAATTTTCCAGGTACACTCTCACCAAAACCGTACGCAATATTTCAGCTACAGTCTTACCAACACGCTGTGAAACCGCTTCAACATGTCCTCCCGTATATATTCTGATTCCCTTAAATGAAGGCGAACTGAACTTTAACTTTAAACTTAGATATATTCCTCCAAATAACCTTCAAACAATTCCGAAGTTTATCAAGCATGATTTCCTTTTCAGAAATTCATACTGATTCTCGCCAACGCTGCTGTTAATGTCTAAAGATCCAATATCAGATCCTATGTAATAGATTCCAACAGTTTCCCTATTGATGTCAAGTTAATTGATCTGTAGTTCGCCACACTATCTCTTTCACCCTTTGTGGATGCTTAGAACCATTCCATTCATCTACAAAGCTTGGATAAAGTTTACTACCTTCCATTTATCTTCCAGTCTCTGAGGATGCACAGGAATATAAAAACACTGACATCGATAGTGCAATTAACACTTATATTGCTGATTTATTCCTGACATTTCGATATGAAGTACATCTGTTTCGGCAGACTTAGCAATGGTCAATCCCGCGACATGTTCAAGTACTAACTTCAGTTTTATTCACTTTGCTTTGGAAAGGATGTTATTAAACTGGAAAGAGTGCAGAAGAAATTTACAAGGATGTTGCCAAGTTATAGGGAGTTATAGGGAGAGGTTGGACAAACGAGAAAGTTTTCCGATTGCATGTATGAGACTGATGGGGGATCTCATTGAAGGGTAGAAGGTCATAATAGGCATAGACAGAGTGAATGCACTATCTTTTTTTTCCCCAGGGTTGGACAATCCTGGCCTCGACAGGATCAGTTTAAGGTCAGAGTTGAAAAGTAAAAGGGAACTTGAGGAGCATTTATTTTTGCACAGAGGCTTGTACATATATGAAATGAAGTGCCAGCGGAAATGGTGGCGTTTGGTGCATTCAGAACCTTTTAAAGGAATTTGAGCACGTACGCGGATAGGAAATGATTAAAAGGATAAGGGGCAGGGAAATGGGGCTAGTGTGGATGAACATTTTGGTGGAATGGACCAGTTTTGGCAGAAGGGCCTGTCTCTGTGCTGCAGGATTTTATGACTAACACCACTGCTTGTCTCCCACTAAATGTTAGAGTGTACTTTCCCATTCATTGCAGTGAACCTAACCCTCTACTCTCCAGGCTTCCACGGTGTGACCAGAATATTCAAACATTCGATATTGTATGCAGACGCCATGCAAAAATGCAACTTGGTAATGTCACTATTCCTCAAAAGCTGCTTCAGAGCAAGGCTAGTAATTAATCCTCCTGACCACACAACACAAATCCGAAATAACCTGCTCTCTAGTTTTGTTCACAACATACACGTCTAACTGATATACAGGTATGGACATTATTTTCACAGCATTAGTAGTCACTTAATTGGTGCAAGTCAGGCAGCATCGAAGGAGCACGAAAATCGACGTTTCGGGCAAAAGCCCTTCATCACGAATAGAAGAAGGGCTTTTGCCCGAAAGGTCGATTTTCCTGCTCCTCAGATGCTACCTGACCTGCTGTGTTTTCCAGCACCACTTTAATCTGGACTTTGGTTTCCAGCATCTGCTGTCCTTGTTTTTACCTACTTTATTAATGCAGTTTGCATGCAACTTGAGACCATCCATTATTACTGCAGCACCCACGATTATTTGCTAATCATTCACTGGATGATGGTGTCGCTGGATAGTCAGCATTTAACGTCGCTGTCAGAGGGCAAATAAGAGTCTGGAGTCACATAAGGGCAGACCAGGTATGGTCGGCAATTTCTTTCCCTAAATGATATTTGTAAATCAGATTAGTTTTTCGAACAATCGACAATGGATACCTAGTCACCATAAACCCTTGATTCCAGTTACTTATTGAATTTAAAACACACCATTTGCCATTGTAGGATTTGAACACATAGCCCCATGGCATTACGTGGATCTCTGGGTTAAGAGTCCAATGATAGCACCACAAGGCCATGGCTTTCATTTGCATGCACATCCATGTCTAGTTTCCAGAGCATATGATGCAAGATATTTGCATGACAGATTTGGTTTAGATATGTAACACACCAATGTTTGCTTCTCGTTGTTAATTGCAAAATCCACCCAAACTGATTCTCTGGAATCTGAGGTACAGCGTCTGTGGCATTATTAGTGATAGACTTGGACAAGACATTCAGGGAGGCTCAACTCGACGCTGAGATGATCTGAAGAAATGACCAACAATACAGGACAAGCATCAATATCCTCCCTGCTCTCTCAGGATAAGAGTCACCGTATTCTCTCTGCTCACTCACACTCACTAAATGTCTGTAATAGCGCCTACCCCCGAACAAGGCTCACGTTCTATCTCCAAACTAATACTCAAATGCTATCTCTCACACAATTGAGTTCAGCACCTTCCTTCCCCTACTTCTTTTCCCTGTCACCAACGCAATGATCCACACACTAATAACACCTTATGGATACAACACTGTTGACAGACTCCCTCCAGACACCTCACAACTCCCCCACCTACACCAGCACTAACAGCAGGAACACCCACCCTCCCTATCCCCTCCGTTTGTCCCATTCCAGGAGAAACAGGCTGGAATAGGACTGAAAAGGGCCATGCCTGTTGGTGTAGTGCCCGATATCCGTTCCCTCACCCACATCCCCTGCCATGTGGGGTGGATCCTGGTACAAGTAGGAGAGGACCAGGTTGCCTCCTATGGAGATTCTGAACATTCCACATACCACCAACTGAGTAAGGAGCAATGTTCAGTGAAGGACAATTCTCACTTTAAACCCATTGTCAGTTCCAACGTCAGCTTTCTCACTCTTAAAATAACACATACCCCTTGCACAGAGATTCAGACATAGAAATACAGAGAAGTGTTGGTAAACACCCCAATATACTGTCATGGATTCTCGGGAGAAGGTAGGAGAATGACGTTGAGGAACAAGTAAGTAATTATCGAATTGCATATCAGACTCGATGGACCGAATGGTCTAATTCTGCTCCTTTTTTAAAGCTTGTGAGGTGTAATTCTATCAGGTATTCTCTTCCTGAGACAACGGCAGAGGCTGGGTTTGATACATATTTGACTGGAAAGAGTCAGTAATAATGTGGGACAGGTTTGGAGAGTGGAATGTTTATGTTTATTCTTAATTGTTGTATCTTTATGTATGATACGAGGTAGCGATTTGAGGTTAGGTTAACACAGTTTTATAATAACGGGTCCCACACTGAATTAAGGATGTCCTTTTCACTTTAGTGTTGTGCTATCTGCGGTGTCCTCATCATCAGGGATCAGTGAAGACTCGTTTATTGAAGATATTTAAGCACTGGGCAGTTCTAGAATATTCCAAATATTTACAATAGAAGCATTTACACAATTGAAGGCAACCTGGCAGATTTGAATACCATTTGGGTAGTCAACAACAATACATAAGTAACTTTATGAATTGTTTACTGTACACTAACAACGTAAGCCAAGTACTATTGAAACCACAGATTGTCTCCCAAGGATTCCCAAATCTAAAAAGTGCATTCCAGATATGCTCACTATCACCATCTGGGAGCAGTCTCCCAAAGTGCTCCCAGAATTTAGAAAGCGCATACACTGCCCTCCAAAGCTAAATCTGCTGTCACAGGCTTCACTCTTATTGCATACAATGACATTTATTGTCCAGTTCTTTAATGTGACAAATGATTTTAAAAACAATTCATAAAATACTTTAAATCTGGAAGAAATATGAAGTCAGCCCTTTGTAGAAGTGAATGGAAAGTGTGATGTTTGCTTGACCTTTGTCTCTATGTATCAGGCCGAACTGAACCTTTAGCAAGATGTGGGATGTTTCCCGCACACTTTGTTTAAAAAAGCAAAGATTATGCTCTGAGATTTAAGTGTTCAATCAGGTTTAATAAAAATCCTTCCAAAAATTGAGAGTTTGACTTCAGCTCCGTTAAAGAGACATGCTCTTGGCCTTCAATTTTGTGACATGTGACCATTCTTTGGTAAAGGTGGCAGTGTGCACCACTGCAGGATGTTGTGCTGAAGTGCCTCATTGGGTGGATGAGCTTTATTACTGGTGTAACTTGGCTAATTTTGAGATGGAATACTATTCTGAGTTAAATCTTGTTTTTAAACTGAGACGTGCTTGTGTAACTCAAGTGTGGAAACTATGCTCATGTTTGCAATGAACCTTTCACTTTTGGAGATTAGTATTTTTCCGATCTGTTTGTAAATAAAGTTCACTATAGAAAGCACAGTGCTGGAGAACCGCAGGTCCAGCAGCATCTCTGAGGGGAATTAAACATTGTAAGCTCCAAGTCTCATGACCTTTTGTCCGTTCAGACGAAGAATCTGTGAACTTAAAATGTAACATTTTTTTCTCTTCACCAATGCCCTCAGACTGCTAAGTTTCGCCAGCACTTTGTTTCTGGGGTTTAGATCTCCAGCACCTGCAGTTTATTGTTTTGTTATAGATCCTATGATTTGACTTGGGGAGCGAGAGGCAGCAATTGTGATCAACGAGGATAAAACTCCCCAACCATGGAAAAAAAACAGTTGTTTATACTTTGCATTTCTTAGCTTAATTGCAAAACACGACTGTAAATAAGTGCAAGATGGCATACCACCTGCCTTGTCTCAAACTTGCTACTCATCTTTGAGGACTTATCTGTCCGAATTGTGTTTGCTCGCTTCCTTTAAGATCATAGTTTTGAGTCGCAGTTCCAGTTCCTGGGCCAGGCCCAGTTACCACATTGCAGTGGGGTGGGGAGCTTTGTGTCAGCCTGAAGTTTTTGTTAAGAGCAACATTGCAGGTTGGAGTTGACGGTTTTGATGAATATTGCGTCATCAAACTTGAAGGAAATCCTTCCGAATGTATTGATTAACTGGACTGAGCCTGCTTACATGCAGTCCTGTTAGTAGTGCTGTAATATTCTCAGTTAAGAATCACACACCGCCAGGTTATAATCCAACAGGTTTAATTGGAAGCACACTAGCTTTCGGAGCGCCGCTTCTTCATCAGGTGATTGTGGAGGACACAATTCTAAGGCACAGAATTTAGATCAAAAATTTACAGTGTGATGTAACTGAAATTATCCATTGAAAAATACCTTGATTGTCTGTTGAGTCTTTCCCTTGTTCGAATACCATGTAGTTTCATTTCTTTCATGTGTAAATCACAAAGCCTTTTTTAAAAAGTTGCATTCCTGACAGTGGCCCAGCAAATCACTCACCGTATTAATCACTGCACAGTCTCAACAAAGGAATGAAACTGGATGGACCACATTACATCGACCAATGCACTGGAAAGTACAATCACAAAATCAGCCCTCTTGACCCTGCAACTCCTACCTACCTGTGGGCCAACAGCAGCAGAACTGTACTCCAGCCCAATCTGAAATCTCATGGCCTGGAATATCCCCCACTCAATCAATAACATCAAGCCAGGGGATTAACCCTGGCTCAATGGAGAATGCAGGAGGGCATGCCAGAAGCAGTACCAGGCATACCTAAAAATGAGGTGCCAACCTGGTGCAGCTACCAAACTTGCATGCCAAACAGTGCAAGCAACACCAAATAGAACTATGTGATCCCACAGCCAATCGATCAGATCTGACCTCTGCAGTTCTGCCACACCTAGTCATGAATGGTGATGGACAATTAAACAACTCACTAGAGGAAGCATCACAGATATCCCCATCCCTACAGACAGAGGGGCCTCAATCATCCATGCAACAGGTAAGACAACAGCATTTGCAGTAATCTTCAGCCAGCAGTGCCAAGTGGATGAGCTTCCCCATTAGTCCCTGACATCACAGATGTGAATCGAATTGGTTGAAAACTCATTTCAAAACAGATCAAGAAATGGACAAGTAGTCTAAAGGCTATGGGCCCTGCCAACATTGTGGCAATAAGACTGATGGCTTGTGCTCCAGAGCTTGCTGCCCACCAAGACAAGTACTGCTCCAGCACTGGCATCTACCGATATTGTGGAACATTGCCCAGGGATGTTCAACACAAAAACACAGGGCTGAGCCAACTCAGCCAATATCCCTCCATCAGTCCACACTCGCTCAGCAGTGAAGTGATGGAAGGTGTCATCAATTGTGCTGTCAAGCACCTGATCAGCAATAATCTGCTCAGTGACACCTAGTTTGGGTTCTGCCAGGGCCACTCAGCTCCTGAGCTTGTTACAGACTTGATTCACAAACTGAAACAGCTGAATCCCAGAGCTGAGGGTGACAGCCCAGTCCCACTCCAAGACCACTATTTCGACTTCAGTGATATCACCTGACCTCACCACAGTTTCGGCTTATTTGCTGAAACTCTCATTCATTCCTTTTGTTAACTCTAGATTTCATTATCTAAACCCACTCCTGGCCAGCATCCCACATTGACCGTCCCTATAATCTCAAGAATATTGAAAACTGTACTGCCCAAATGCTCACTTGTTCCAAAGCTTGCTGATCCATCAACAGGCTCCCATTTATAAGCAACAACCATTTATTTTTGCACCTTTGATTTAATTCCTGTCTGTAATCATTCCTATCTCCCTGCACCACACACCCTTTCATATCTCGATAACTCATTTTAGTTCAGATTCGCAATGATGTGTTTATTTTTGAGTTCACCTGTGTGACTGTTTCTATAGCTTCCAAGGCAACATGGTCTGGAATTCTCATCCGAACCCTCTAAGATCTGCTTTCTTCCTTTAAGGCATTTCTGAAAAACTGCTTACTTGGCAATGGTTTTGATCACCGGACATAATATTCTCCATCTGCGGCCTTATGTCAAAAGTTCTCAACAATATTTCTGTGAAATTAAAAACATGTTGATTTGCACAGACATGTTCTACTCTTCACTATCGCTGAGTGAATAATCTGTTATGTCTCTTACCCAACCACGTTGTGGGAGCACCTTCATCATACAAACTGCAGCAGTACAAGGAAGTCAAACATTATCCTTTCCACAGGCACCAGGATTTTAACATTGATCACTGGTGTCTGTTGAAGGAGAAATACACACGACGTTTCAGGGAGTGCAATATGAATTATAGGGAATGAAAATGGTGCAGAATGTGACTGTCAGAAATAGAAGGAAAATCCACTCGCTTATTGGGAAAAAAAGAATTCTTGACTGTCAAAGATATTGTGGAAAAAAAAACCTGATAATGAGCAGCATATGGTCACGAGCCGGGCAGCAGTGGACAATTCGTTTACAAAAGGGTCTGCAAACGTAATAGTAAATTACTAAACAGAGCAAAAATACACTCATGAGAGACTGAAGAAGCTAGATAACGAACAAGTGGACTCAAGGAGCCCAGAGGTGAATCAGAACAGTGTTCACTTTTATGATCCCACAGTCAGAGATGACTAGCACCGAAACAGACTCTTCGGGCCAACCGTCCATGCCAACCAGATATTCTAACCTGATCTATTCCCATCTGCCAGCACTTGGCCGACATCCCTCTGAACCCTTCCTATTCGGATCCTGTTTAAATATTATTATAGTTGCCCTTTAGGCCCCTTTTGAATTTTCCCCTCTCACCCGAAACCTGTATCCTCTAGTTCGGGGCTCCACCAACCCAAGGTAAACACCTCGTCTATTTACACTATCCATGCCCCTCGTGATTATATAAACCACTATAACATCACACCTCAGCCTATGACACTCCAAGGAAAATGGCCCCAGCCTATTATGCCTCTCCCTGCAACTCAAATCCTCCAACTCTGGCAACATCCTTGAAAATCTATTCTCAAACCTTCCATGTTTCAGTGCCTCCTTCTGATACGAGGGAGACCAGAATTGCACACAATATTCCAAAAGTGGCCTAACCAATGTCCTGTCCAGCTCCTTTACTCAATGCTCTGACCAGTAAAAGATAGCATACCAAATGCCTTCTTCACTATCCTATCTACCTGTGACTCTACTTTCAAGGAACTACGAACCTGCATTCCAAGGTCTCTTTGTTCAGCAAGACTCTCCAAGACCTTATAAATCAGTGTGAGTCCTGCTCTGATTTGCTTTTCTAAAATGCAGCACGTCACATTTATCTAAATTAAACCCTACCTGCCACTCCTCAACCCATTGGCCTATCTGATCAATATCCCATTGTATTCTGAGACACCCTTTATCACTGTCCACAATACCTCCAATTTTGGTGTCACCTGCAAACTTACTAACTGTACGGCCTCTATTCACATCCAAATCATTTAAATGAATGACGAAACAAATCCAGAAAAAAAAATCCATTTCTCGGAGTGTGAATATGCTCTGTGTAAATCCTGCCCTATGACTCTCTACCAGAGAAGGCTGCACATGCGTCCTGCTGAACTTTGCCCCCTACAAAGCTGGCGGCCGCACGTGTCCAGTGAATTGTTGCCCTGAATAAAGATGGCGGTGCTTACTCGAGTCAATCGCTGGATGAGGCATTTTCCCGTTTACTGCAAAAACGAGAGTGTAAGTTTCAAATTTGTATTTTCCGATGTGCACCAAATGTTTGTAAAACCTCTCAGACCATACCAAGACCATTTCCCTCCCGCTTGCTGCTGTTTATTAAGATCATGGCTGATCATTTTGTGGATGCAGAACCATTTACCAGCATTCTCACCATATTCCTTAATTAATTATTTCTTTTTAAAAAAGTTATCTTAGCTTTAAAAACGTTTACAGAACTAGCATCAACTACTTCCCTTGGCAATGAATTCCATAGAGGTCAAGAAGTTCCTTCTCAATTCAGTCCTAAATTTGCTGCCTGTAATCTTGAGGTGATGTCCTCTTGTCCTAGCTTCACCTGCCAGTGGAAACATTCTCTCTACTTCTATTTTATCCATTCCATTAATTATTTTATATGTTTCCCATTCTTCTGAATTCCAAGCAATATAATCCCAATCTACTCAGTCTCTGTTAAGCTAACCCCCTCAACTCCGGAATCAACCTAGTTAACCTCCTCTGCACCCCCTGCAGTGCCAGTACACCCTTTCTCAAGTAAGGAGATAACAACTACATGCATTACTCCAGGTGTGGCCTCACCAGCACCCAATACAGCTGGAATATAACCTCTGCTTTTAAAGACAATCCTTTCAGCAATGAAGGACAAAATTCCATTTGCTTTCTGAATTGATTGTTGTACCTGGTAACCAACCTTCATGCAAACGGATACTCAGGTGCCTCTGCATAACAAATTATGCAACATTTTAAAATTCAAGTAATAATCTCTTTTTTAAATGTTACTCCAACCAAACAGTAGGACTTTACATTTATCAACATTCTATTCCATAAGCCAGACAATTGCTCACTCACACAATGTATCTATTTTCCTCTGCAAAGTTTCACAGTCCTCCGCACACTTTGCTCTGCTACTCATCTTAGTGTCATATGCAAACTTTGACACCCTACATGTGGTTCCCAACTCCAAATCATCTGTATCAATTCTAAATAATCGCAGTCCCAACACTGATCCCTGAGGCACATACTAGTCACTGATTGCTAGCCAGATTAATACTCATTTCTCCCCAGACTTTGCTTCCTGTTAGTCAACCAATCTTCTATCCATGCTAATACTCTACCCCTAACACCATGCACCGTTATATTATGAAACAGCCTCTTGCACAGCACCTTGTTGAAGGCCTTTTGGAAATCCAGGTACACCGCACCCACTGGGTCCCCATTGTCCACCTTGCTTGAAATGTCTTCATAGAATTCCAAAAGATTTGTCAAGCATGACCTGCCCTTCATGAACCCATGCTGTGTCTGTCCAATGGGGCAATTTCTATCGAAATTCCCTTTTATTTCTTCCTTGATAATAGACACAAGCATCTTTCCCACTAAAGACAATAAGCTAGCTGGTGTATAATTACCCATCTTTTGTCCACCTCCTTTTTAAAACAGTGGTGTCACTTTTGCTGCTTTCCAATCTGCTGGGACTGCCACAGAGTCCAGTGAATTTTGCAAAGTTACTGCTAGTGCATTTGCTATTTCTCCTGGCATCTCTGTTAGTACCCTGGGATGCATTCCATCAGGGTCAGGAGACCATCAGGATTCCATCAGGGTCCAACACTAGCTGTTCTGTAATAATGATAGATTCCAAAACCTCACCCACCTTTGTCTCTTTGTAAATTACTGGCAAGATATTAGTATCCTCCAAAGTGATATCCCATAACTAAATACTCCTTCTCATTTTCCAAAGGACCAACGTTTACTTTAGCCACTCTTTTCTCGTTCAATATAAACTTTTGCAATCTGTCTTTATAGTCTTTGCTAGTTTATTTTTCTCATTAAAGTTTGTGAGAAGATTTGTAGCTCGGGTGCTCGTTGCTGTGGTTCTGTTCGCTGAGCTGGAAGTTTTTGTTGCAAACGTTTCGTCCCCTGTCTAGGCGACATCCTGAGTTCTTGGGCGCCTCCTGTGAAGCGCTTCTGTGGTGTTTCCTCCGGCATTTATAGTGGCCTGCCTTGCCGCTTCCGGTTGTCAGTTTCAGCTGTCCGCTGTAGTGGCCGGTATATTGGCCACTGCAGCACACCAGAACTGCAAAAAGAGGAAGAGGAACACCTATACAAGGTATTCACCAAAAACGGATATCCTCGCAATTTCATCAACAGATGCCTAAGGGAAAGACAACAGAACGAGGACATGCCGCAACCCAAAGGACTAACCACATTACCATACATCAAGACCATCTCTGAACTGACAGCCAGACTACTGCGACCACTACGACTTATAACAGCGCACAAACCAACAGCCACACTCAGACAACAACTCACCAGAACGAAGGACCCGATACCCAGCATGAGCAAAACTAATGTAGTGTACAAAATCCCATGCAAGGACTGCACAAAACACTATATAGGACAAACAGGAAGACAGCTAATGATCCGCATCCATGAACACCAACTAGCCACGAAACAACATGACCAGCTATCCCTAGTAGCCACACACGCAGACGACAAGCAACATGAATTCGACTGGCACAACACTACCATTATAGGGCAAGCCAAACAAAGAACAGCCAGGGAATTCCTAGAAGCATGGCAGTCATCCACAAACTCCATCAACAAACACATCGACCTGGACCCAATATACCGGCCACTACAGCGGACAGCTGAAACCGACAACCGGAAGCGGCACTATAAATGCCGGAGGAAACACCACAGAAGCGCTTCACAGGAGGCTCCCAAGCACTGAGGATGTCACCTAGACATGTTCTAACTAACTTTTCTTTATAGCTCTTCTGTGGCTTTCTGTTGACCTTTAAGTTTTCCCAGTTATAGTTTCATGCTGTTTTTGTCCACTTTGTATGCCTTCTCTTTCAATTTGATCGCTTTCCTTAGATACGCATCGCAGAGTATGCTTTTTCTTACAGTGCTTCCTTTTCACTGGAATATACCTTTGCTCAGCACTTTGTAAAGTGTCTTTGAAAATCTTCCACTACTCATAAACTGTCCCACCACAAAGTCTTTGTTTCCAGTCTACTTTATCCAGGTTCTCCCTCATTCTATTGTAGTTCCCTGTGTTCAAGCACAGGACACAGGTGTTAGATTTTATCTTCACACTCTCCATATGTATTCTAAATTTAACCATACAGTGATCACTTCTTTCAAGACGATCCCTAACTCTGAGGTCATTAATTATTCCTGTCTCATTGCACAGGGGCCAGATCTTGGATAGCTTGCTCCCTTGTCAGTTCCATTTCATACTGTTCAAGAAAACTATCATGGATACACTTAATAAACTCCTCAAGGCTACCCTGACTGAGGTGGTTCGACCAATCTGCATTAAAATCACCCATGATAATAGCTGTACCATTTTTACAGGCATTAGTTATTTCTTTGTTTATTGCTCATCCCAATGCGATGTTATTATTTGGTGGCCTGCACACTACTCCTATCAGTGACTTCCTTGTTAGAATTTTGAATGCATCATTCCTGTTTCTCTTAATGTACAGCAATAACAACAACTACTTGCATCGTATGGAATCTTTTACAATGGCAAATCTCCTAAGGTGCATCATGGATGATCAAAACATTGATTAAAGAGAATGATTTTAAAATACATCTTAAAGGAAGATAGAGAAGGTTAGGGAGGCTATTCCTCAGACTTCTGCCCTTGACAGCACCATCCGTGGAGTGATGCAGGTGGGGTGGGTTGGAAAGGGAACATGCAAAGGGGAAACAGAGGAGCGCAGGCAGTGTATAAGGTCTTAAGGACAGAGGAGGTTCCTGACTGAGTCTGTCTGTCAGAGAGTATGGCTGCCTCATGGAGTTTGAAGCACCGCAATGGGTCCATGCATGTCATTTTAGTTAAGGATAGTATAACAGTGGCTGAGAGAACTTTTGATGAGGACTCGTCTACTGAGGTAGTGTGGGCTGAGGTTACAATCAGGGGAGGAGAGGTCACACTGCTTGGAGTTTATTTTTATAGGCCTCCACAGAGTTCCAGGGAGGTGGAAGAGAGGATTAGCAAAATTATTCTGGTTAGGAGTGAAAATAACAGGGTGGTCATTATGGGGGACTTCAACTTCCCCAATATTGACTGGAAATGCTATAACTCTAGTACATCGGATGGATCAGTTTTTGTCCAGTGTGTACAGGAGGGTTTCCGGACACACTATATCAAAGGGTAGACAAGAGGGGAGGCCACATTGGATCTGGTGCTTGGTAATGAACGAGGCCAGGTGTTTGATTTAGTTGTAGCTGAGCACTTTGGAGAGAGTGACCATAATTCAGATACGTTTAGTTTAGCGATGGAAAGGGATAGGTACATGCCATAGTTATCGATGGGGCAAGGGGAATTATAATGTGATTAGGCAGGAATGAGGTTGCATAGAATGAGGTAGCAAAATGCAGGGGATGCAGACAATGGAAATGTGGAGTTGGTTTATGGAACAGATATTGCATGTCCTTGATAGGTATATCCCTGTCAGGCAGGCAGGAAGTGATAAGGTAAGGGAACCGTGGTTTACTACAGAAATTGCATCTCTTGTTAAGAAGAAGGAGGCTTATGTGTTGATGAGGCAAGATGGTTCAGATGAGGAGATGGAGAGTTACAGATCAGCTAGGAAGGATTTAAAGAGAGAGTTAAGAAGAGCAAAGAGAGGACATGAGCAGTCTTTAGCAAGTAGAATAAAGGAGAACCGTAAAGTTTTCTATAGGTATGTGAGGAATAAAAGGATGATTAGTGTAGGAATAAGTCCAATCAAAGACAGAAGTGGGGAGTTGAGTGTGTACTCTGTGGAGATCAGAGAGGTCCTAAACGAACATTTCTCATCGGTTTTCACTCAGGAAAAGGAGAATATTGTAGAGGAGAAGAGTGAGGTATGAGATATTAGACTATTAGTTAGAAACAGTATTATCAATTGTAGAAGGAGTGAAAGTAGACAAGTCCCCTGGGCCAGATGGGATTTATCCAAGGATTCTCTGGGAAGTTAGGGAGGAGATAGCAGAGCCTTTGGCTTTGATATTTGAGTCTTCATTGTCCACAGGTTTGGTACCAGAGGACTGGAGAATTCCAAATGTGCCTTTGTTCAAGAAGGGCAGTAGAGATGACCCAGGTAATTATAGACCAGTGAGCCTTAATTCTGTTATAAGAAAGGATTATAAGAGATAAGATTTATAATCATCTAGCAAACAACAATTTGATTTCAGATAATCAACATGGTTTCGTCAAGGGCAGATCGTATCTCACAAACCTCATCGTTTTTTGAGAAGGTGACCAAGCATGTAGATGAGGGTAGGGCAGTTGATGTGGTATACATGGACTTCAGTAAAGCCTTTGATAAGGTTACACATGGTAGGCTGTTGGACAAAATGCAGAGGCATGGAATTGAGGGCGATTTTGCAGTTTGGATTAGAAACTGGCTTTATAAAAGAAGGCAGCAAGTGGTGGTTGATGGAAAATATTTAACTGGAGTCCAGTTACTAGTGGTGTGCCACAAAGATCTGTTTTGGGACCACTGCTGTTTGTCATTTTTATAAATGACAGACGGATGGATTAGTAAATTTGCCGACAACACTAAATTCGGTGGAGTAGTGGACAGTGTGGAAGAATGTTACAGGTTGCAGGGGGACTTGGATAAACTGCAGAATTGGGCTGAGAGGTGACAAATGGAGTTCAATGCAGCTAAATGTGAGGTGATGCACTTTGAGAAGAATAACAGAAAGGTAGAGTACCGGGTCAATGGAAAGATTCTTGGTAGTGTGGATGTGCAGAGGGATGTTGGAGTCCATGTACATAGATCCCTGAAAGTTTCCACCCAGGTGCATAGTACTGTTAAGAAGGCATACGGTGTGTTAGGTTTCATTCGTAGAGGAATTGAGTTCCGAGCCGCAATATCATGCTGCAACTACACAAAATGCTGGTGCGGCCATACTTGGAATATTGTATGCAGTTCTGGTGCCCATATTTCGGGAAGGACGTGGAAGAATTGGAAAAGGTGCAGAGGAGATTAACCAGGATGGTGCCTAGTCTGAAGGGAAGGTTTTACATTACATTACATTACAGTGTGGAAACAGGCCCTTCGGCCCAACAAGTCCACACCGACCCGCCGAAGCGAAACCCACCCATACCCCTACATTTACCCCTTACCTAACACTACGGGCAATTTAGCATGGCCAATTCACCTGACCCTGCACATCTTTTGGACTGTGGGAGGAAACCGGAGCACCCGGAGGAAACCCACGCAGACACGGGGAGAACGTGCAAACTCCACACAGTCAGTCGCCTGAGGCGGGAATTGAACCCGGGTCTCAGGCGCTGTGAGGCAGCAGTGCTAACCACTGTGCCACCATGCCGCCCAAAAGGCTGTGCCACAGTGTCTCAGCCTTTCCCTTTATGAGGAAAGGCTGAGACACTGACCCTATTCTCCTTGGCAAGAAGGGGGCTGAGAAGGGATTTGATAGAGACATACAAGATGATCAGAGGCTTAGATACGATAGACAGTGGAAGTCTTTTTCTAGGATGATGACGTCAGTGTGCACGAGGGGGCATAACTACAAATGAGGAGTGATAGAGTTAAGACAGATGTCAGAGGCAGATTCTTTAAACAGAGTGTGGTAAGGGCGTGGAATGTACTACCTGCTAACGTAGACAACTCAGCCACATCAGGAAGATTTAAACAATCCTTAGATAAGCACATGGATGATTTTGGGATATGTAGGGGGATGAGCTGAGAACAGTTCACAGGTCGGCGCGACATCAAGGACTGAAGGGCCTGTTCTGTGCTGTATTGTTCTATGACTATTGTACTACAAAAGATTTCTGCTGTCTTAAACAGAGTGACAGATCTTGTATTGTGGGCTTATGAAATGTTACTGATCTCTACCAAAAATGTACGAGGTCAAGTCAGGGCAATAAATAAGATGCTGCAGCAGGAGGGGAATAGGTAACTCCACAAAACCCTGCTCCTTCTCACCTATTTTCACCTCCAAAACCGAAGGAGTTCCAGAAAAACACCTCTGTATCCCAACACAACACAATCGTGGTATCTGGCTCTGCACTATTAGACCCATTGGGACCCTGAACACTTGGTAAAGACTAAAATCATCTGAGCATTGAGAGCCCCACCACATCTTGTGCATTTTCTATTGTTTTTACTCTGTTCTTGACTTCCCTTGTTTTTCCAAATGAACCTGTTCAAAGTTGTTATTAGACACACCTGCACTAGCTGTGAATTAAACCCAAGCCTCCCGGTCCAAGATTCGGGATATTTTCACGCATCACAAGACATCGACTCTAACTTCCCTTGTCCCTTAATGTTTCTGGTGCTTATCAGCTGAGTCACGCCCGAATCAACTCTGCAAATGGGAGGAAGGGGCGGAACTGGAGGACCAAGCAACGGCCGGTCCTCCAACCAGAGTGAATGAGGAGCGGGGCCAAAGCATTCTCGGGAGTGAACGCTTCAGGATTGGTCAGAAAGCAAACTGTTTTGCAGGATTGATCGTTCTCACAACATAGTGGAGTATTCAACCCCTCTCATAAATCAATGTGAGATTTTAAGAAAGAGTTAAGATTTAAATCTGATAACGTACATATTTCCAATCGATTTACACAAATCGACTAAGAAACTTCTTTTCAAACTCCAAGAACGACTGGTAATTTACATACCTGACCAGTATGGTTAAGTCGGACCGAACAATCTACTTGCATGCTAGATAGCTGTATGTCTCTAACTCGACAGAGCAATTGTTAATGACTAATATTTCCCCCATGATTCTGTGCAGATATGAATATTCTCTATAAACTCACCGAAAACCTCAGGCGCAAACGTAGTTTGGTTTCTATGCAGAGCATGCGCAGTATCACATTAGTCAGGACGGAGAGAGAGACATGGAGTTGCTTTCTTCGGCAGGGGCTGCGATCGGCTTCAGAGAGCGGCGCTCAGAGCCGTTGTGTGGGAGCCTCGCTGGGAGAAAGGAGCGGAGAGAATTCACAAGTTCAGAATAAAGGTGAAAAAGACCCTCCAGGCCCGGGTAAGGAGGTGGCGGTCTCTGATCAGGGAAGCGGCCCATGGTCACGGCCGCCATTTGTTTGAGGGAAGAGGGAGCGCGGGCCTGAGAGCTGCCATCTTGAGAAGGTCACGGTGCATGAGGGCGGGGCTCTCGGGGTCTGTAGAACAATCAGAGGAAAGGGAAGACCCATTGTTATTGATTAATTCCACGACCACAGCTTCACTGGGCGGTCCCGCAGGAATATCCTCTCTCAGTCCTGCTATGATGTTTCACTCAGTCAGAACCAGCAGCTTCCCCCTCTCTCAGCTCCCCTCTGTCCTTCTTGCAGCATCTGTCCCCTGGAACATTGAGCTGCCTGTCCTGTCCCTCCCTCAGCTGTTGTTCTGTAATACCTGTGATATCCCAGTCTCATCTTAGATTACTTCACTAAGACAGGAATGCACCCGATGGATTTTTCTTAACATCAGCAATTGTTTAATACTCACTTACAGGTTTTTAATTACATTAGTGGGCGGCACGGTGGCACAGTGGTTAGCACTGCTGCCTCACAGCGCCTGAGACCCGGGTTCAATTCCTGCCTCGGGCGACTCTCTGTGTGGAGTTTGCACATTCTCCCCGTGTCTGTGTGGGTTTCCTCCGGGTGCTCCGGTTTCCTCCCACAGTCCAAAGATGTGCAGGTCAGGTGAATTGGCCATGCTAAATTGCCCGTAGTGTTAGGTAATGGGTAGGTGTAGGGGTGTGGGTGGGTTGCGCTTCGGCGGGTCGGTGTGGACTTGTTGGGCCGAAGGGCCTGTTTCCACACTGTAATGTAATCTAATCTAATCTAATCTTTTTTGAAGCATTTAATTCACATTCAATCATTTGCAATGGTGGGATTTGAACCTGTGTCCAGAGAACACCTGAGTTTCTGGATAAATTGTCTCACAATCATGCCCCTAGGCCATCACGTTGCCTGCTCACAGGTTGCCCATCACAGTGCAATATGAATCAAAACCCTTTCTTCCTGCACAATTGTTTAATCCTGCTCTGTTGTGATATCACTCAGTATCTCTCCATGTGGTATCCCTCATTGTGTGGATCTAATTGCTGCTTCTGTTAGTGCCTCTTACTCTTGCAGCTACTCCAGATTCTGAGCCAACAGAACTCTCCACTCCAGAGAGATGAGGCAGCACAGGCCAGGATTGGAGACTGGGATTTTCCAGATCTCTGTGGGGCTCAGTGCCATTCTACATGTATAACTATCACAGCTTCAGTCTAATTTCCCATTCTGCCTATTTCTGTGTTTTCTACAGGTACTCAGGGAGTTACTATTCAATAGACTTGCCAACTGCTGGTTAGGAAGATGGTTGGTCAGCCAGAGAGACAAAGGTCAGAGAGGTCAGGAGCCTTCAATAAATCCTGCTGCCAGGTAAGATCATTCACAGTGCATAGAGCAGAGAGGAATGAGAGGGCTCCAAACATCAGCTAAAAAGACATGACATAGCTATAGTGCTGGAGAGAAGCACAGTACAGACACACCCTAGGCTCAGCCACCACCTTTACATTAAGTTTTGTTGTATTGGGACAGCATCGGGAGTTTTCAGTTTTCAATCCTGGCGTGTGCTGTCTTGGTGAGCATCAGGACAACAGAGGGGAAAGCAGGCCTCCCACGAGAGGGTGGTAATGCTTCCTGGGATTTTTCTGTTCCCTATTCCCTCTCCAACACTAACTATGGCTTGTCTTGTGGACCAGTGTCTTTAATCATTCTAACTCCTATAACAGTCCCTATCTCTGTCATCTCCTTCCCTCTCACCAATTACTTCACATATTTGAAACCTCCAGTCCAGATGACCATCCTTATCGCTGTAACTTGCTTCAGTCTCTACAACATGCCTTGTCTCGATAGTCTCCTCCTCCAATAACTGGAGACACAGGGTCTGTTTCTGTGCGGCATGACCTTTCGGCCGAGGTTTCCGAAATGGAATGAGTCGCGTTTGCCTGTGTTTGGCCCATATCCCTTCAAATCTTCTCCTCTCCATGTACCTGCCCGAGTGTCTTTTCCATGTTGTAATTGTACTTGTTTTCACCATTTCCTCTGGCAGTCCATTCTGTCTATGCACCATCCTCTGTGGAAAATGTTGCCCCTCAGCTCCCTGTTTAAATCCTTGCTCTCTCACCCCACGTTTATGCCTCCAGCTTTGGACTCACCTACCCTTGGCAATTCACCTTACTTAGGCCCTAAACTGTTTCATAAACCTTTATAAGGTCACCCCGTGGCCTCCTTTGCCCAGAAGAAATATTGACGACAATGTTACCAATATCTCCAACTCGCATTCAATGCTCTGACCAATGAAGACAAGTGTGCCAAATGCTGCTTTCCCCACCCTGCCAATCTGTGATGCCACTTCCAAGGAACAATGTAACTGCACCCCTTCGTCTCTCTCTCTCTCTGTTCGACAACACTGCCCAGGGCCTGACCATTAACTGCATTAGTCCTCCCTGGTTTGTTTGAACTAAATTCAATACCTGAATTAAACTCCATCTTTCATTCCTTGACTCACTGGCCCAGTTGATTACCATTCCCTTCGATCACTATATTCCCTGCCCACTCCTCCAGTAATCTTGGTATCCACAAACATTATAACAGGGACTCCTATATTTTCACTCAAAAGGTTTATGTAAGTGATGCACAACAGTTGTCCCAGCACAAATCCTTACAGCACACTGCTGGTCAGAGGCCTCCAGTCTAAACAACAACCCTCTACCACCACCCTCTGTCTCCCACTGTCATCCCATTGTATATTCCATTGCTGGCTAGCTCTCCCAGACCCCTTGTGATCTACCCTTACTAAACAATGTATCATGCTACACCCTGGATATCAAATCTTTCCTATTCCTGTACTAATCCAAATGTCTTTAAACATTGTAATTGTCTCCACATTCACCCCTTCCTTAGGAAGTTCATTTCACACGCATCCCACCCTCTGTGTGACAATGTGCCCCATGTACTTTTTGTTAAAATGTCTCTCCTCTAAACTTAAGAATGTAGTGCCTTGTCTTGAAACTCCCCTGTCCATGGGAAAAGACAACTCCCATTAACTCTATCTATCCCCCTCATTATTTTATAAACTTCTATAAGGTCATCTGTCAACATTCAGGTTTCAATGAAAAAATACCAACCTATCCAGCCTTTCTTTATAACTGAAACCCTCCATACCCAGCCACATCCCAGTGAATCTCATCTGAACCCTCTGCAGCTTAATAATATGCTTCCTATAACTGGGTGACCCGAACTGGACACAGTATTCCAGAATAGGACTCACCAACGGCCTGTATAATCTCAATGCGACTTCCCCACTCCTATATCCAAAGGATTGAGCAATGAAAGCAAGTGTGAAAAGCAAGTTTTTTTTTACCATCCTGTCTCTCCGTGTTGCAAACTTCAAAGAATTACGTAGTGAACCCCGAGTTCTACAACACTACTGAAGGTCCTATCATTAATTGTATAAGTCCTGCCCGTGTTTGTTGTACCAAATGCATTACCTCACATTTATTCAGATTGAACTCCATCTACAGTTTTTCAGCCATTCCACGCATTTCATCAGGATCCCTTTGTAATCTTAGAAAACCTTCTTCACTGTCCACAATGCCACCCTCCAGTCTATCAGCCTATCATACATAGCTCTCTATGGTACAAATATCTCTGCTAGGGGCCCTATAATTTCTTCACCAGCTTCCCACAATGTCCTGAGATACATTTGATCAGGTCCTTGGGATTTATCTACCTTTGTGTTTTAAAACCTCCAGTACCTCCTCTTCTATAATGTGGACTCCTTTCAAGACATTGAGTCATAGAGATGTATAGCACACAAACAGATCCTTCGGACCAACTCCTGCATGACGTATCTAGTCACATTTGCCAGAATTTTGTCAATATCCCTCTAAACCCTTCCTGTTCATACACCCATCCACATGCCTTTTAAATTATTTCTATCAGCCTCCACTATTTCCTCTGGCAGCTTATTCCATACACTATGCAGGAACCAATTGTCCTTTAGGTCCCTTTAAAAAGTTCCCCTCGCACTTTAAAGCTGTGTCCTGTCGGTTGGGAAACCCCCAGCCTGGGGAAAAGACCTTGTCTATTGACCCTATCAATGATCATCATAATTTTAAACACCTTTATCAGTTAACATCTCAGCTTCCCATATTCAAGTGAATTCACCCCCAGCTTATTCAGCATTTCCCTGTAGTGCAAACCTTCCAACCGTGGCAACATACTTGTTCATTTTTTCTGAACTCTTTCATGTTCCACAACATCCTTCCGATGGCATTGAGACCAGAATTGCACACAGTATTCCAATAGTGGTCAGGCCAAACACTGCTTAGTTCCCTGAGCTTCCCAGTCTTTATCCACAGTAAGCTCCAAAGTGAAATATTTGTTTAGGATCTTATAATTTCGCACATCGTTGGCTTCATTGATCATTAAGGATACCAGTTTTGTCCCTTGCTCTTCTTTTGCTCTTAATACACTTGTCGAATCTTTTTCAATTCTCCTTAACTTTCTCTGCCAAATCTATCTCGTGTCTCCTTTTTGCATTCCTGATTTCCATCCAAAGTGTATTTCTACAGCCCCGATGCTCCTGAAGGGATTCCCTTGAGTCAGCCAGTTATATCTGACATGTGCCCCCTTTTCTCTTGACCAGAGCCTTGAAACTCAGCCAGTGTTTCCTAATTCAGTCAGCATTGAGCTGCACACTAACAGGAACACGCTGGCGCTGAACGCTCCTTTTATCTCGGTTTTAATATATTCCTACTTGCCAGACTTCCCTTTACCTGCAAATAGCCTCCCCAGATCTACTATAAAAATTTCTGTCCAATACTATCTTGCTCCATTGTATAACTTGAACTTGTGGATCAGGTCTGTCCTTTTCCATCGCTATTTTCAGACTAATACAATTGTGGTGACTTTCCAAAGTGCTCCCCCACTAATACCTCAGTCCCGTTCCCTACCTTATTCCCCAAGGGGAGGTCAGGTTTAGCCTCATTCTCCAGTTGGGCCATTTACATAATTTACATAATTTTCGGAACACACTTAACAAATTCCTTCCATCCAAATGCTTAACTCAGTAGCAATCCCAGTCCAGGTTTGGAAAGGTTAAGATCCCCTACCCTTACAACTTTATTATTCTAACAGGTATCTGAGATTTCCTGACACATTTGCTCCTTCATCTCCCATTGCTTATTGCTGTAGTACGACCGTAGCAAACTGATGACCAATTTCTATTTCTCAGTTCCACCAATATTGCTTAACTGGGCGATCCTGCATGAATACTCTCTCTAGGTACTGCTGGAATGTTTCCCCCAATCAAAACCACCAGCTCTCCTCCTGTTTTGCCTCCTGTTCTATCCTTCCTGTAGCATCTGTCCCTGGAACATTGAGCTGCTGGTCCTGTCGCTCCCTCAGCTGTGTTTCTGTAATACCTACAACATCCCAGTCCCATGTTCCCATCCATGCTCTGGGTTCATCTGCCTTATCTGTCTGGCCCTTTGCTTTGAAATAAATGCAGTTTAATCCACCAGTTTTCCCTCATTGTCTGCTATGTTCTTGCCTGCTTTGTCTATTTATATTCCTCTCTTGAACATCTATACCAGCCTCAAATTTCTTTCTGTCCTTACGACTGTTATGAGTCCCACACCCCTGCCAAACGAGTTTAAATCCTCTCAAGCAGCTCCAGCAACTCTCCCCACCAGGATATGGGTCCCCCTCCTGGTCCCAGTTCAGGTGTCTTCCCCACCCTGTCTACTTGTGCTGACACCTTCAGACATCCAGGGACTTGTCCACCAAGGTCCATGTGTTCCTCAGTACTCCAGGAGGACTTACAATTCATGATGGATATCGTTCACTTATGAGACTTCTCACAGTGCATTACCTCACAGTGATCAGAAGTAAATTCCATCTGCAATTACTCTGCTCAGTTTATCATCTGATCGATATCAGACTGCAGCCTGAGACCATGCTCCTCACTGTGGGCAACACCCTCACCTTTCATGTCATCTGCAAACCTACTAATGATACCTTCTCGTTTCACATCTGAGATATTAATGTACATAATAACCAGCAATGGTTCCTGTACAGATCCCTGTGGTACACCCGCTGGGCAAAGTCTTCCAATCGTGAAAGACATTACACCAATTGTGGATCCAATTTGCCAACTTGCATTGGATCCCATGGGCTTTTTCCTTTTGGACCAGCCTTCCATGTGGGACCTTGTCAAAGACCTCAATGAACTCCATGTAAACCACATCATCTGCACTGCTCTCATCAATATCAGAGGACAGTCCTCTACCAAATCCATACAGACAATCCCTAATGTATTCCTGACCTTTCGAATGTTGATTCATCGTGTCCCTCACAATTGTTGCCAATGATTTCCCTCCTCCTGCTGTCAGACTATCTGCTCTGTAATTACCTGGCCTATCCCTGCTGCTCTTGAACAAAGGAACCACATTAGCTATCGTCCAGTCATTCGGCACTTCACCTGTGGCCAGCAAAGTATTAAATATATCCACCAGGGCCCCAGAAATCTCCTCCCTTACCTCCCATTACAGCCTGGGATATACTTTATTGTTACTGAGAATTTCTCCACCTTTTTGCCTGTGAATCCATTTAACACCTCCTTCTCATTGATCTTAATATGTTCCAGAACCTCACCATCCCGACTGAAATCCCCGGTTACAATGTCTTTCTCCTGTGTGAATACAGATGGGAAGTATTCATTGAAGACCTCACCTACTTCCTCTGGCTCCATGCACTGATTGTCCCTTTGGTTTCTAACAGGCCCCACTGCTTAGTTGGGGATCCTCTTACTCTAACTGTACTTATTAAATGTCTTGTGCCTTATCCTTAACATTATCTGCTAAGGATATTTTGTGACCATTGTTTGCCTGTTCATATTTAAGGAACCCCACCACCCCACCCTGCTTTCTAACTAATGCCTTTGTTATCCATTATTGTTAGCGTCGTCCATTTTGCCTGCGTTTCCACAAGGTTGTGAACCATTGAATATTTATGTTCCACATTTTGTTCACCCTGTAACCACATCTCTCTGGTGTCTAAATCTCTTTCATCTGTGTCACAAATCCAGTTATCTTATTGAAGAGACTTTGTCGATGTGGAAAATAAAAGTTCTGTACTCTTTCCCACAATTTCCTATCAGAAACCAATTCACTAATGTAGAGTTTTAGTTAAACCTTATCCCATCCTGTTCCTTTCTGCTTGTCTTCAGCCACATCCCCATGCTGTTCCAATGCATCACCTTTTCTATTTGGATTTGGAAAACACTTTGCTGTGGGTATGTCATGCAGACCACGTGAGGATGAGCAGATGTCCTTCTCGAAAGGACAAGTTTTTGAGTTTTTTTTGTACATCAGCAATGGTTTCATATTATTTATTTATGGATTGTTAATTATAATATTTTGAATTTTTTGATTTCAATTTCCGCCATTTTAGACGGTGGGATTCAAACCTATCTCCCCTGAACATTAGCTGAGGTTTTGGTGACATGCTCTAGCAATAATACCACTAGACCAGCACTTAGCCTGCTCACAGGTTGCTCATTGCTGACCAGTTATAGCAGTGCATCATGAAGCTAACCCTATTCTTTTGTCACAATTGTTTGATCCTGACACCTTCCTGCACTCTAGTGATATCACTCAGACTCTCTCCATGTGGTATTTCTCACTGTGTGGGTCTAATTGCTGCCTCTGTCAGTGCCTGTCACTCTTGCAGCTACTCCAGATCCTGAGCCAACAGAATTCTCCAATCCAGAGAGATAGAACAGCACAGGCCAGGGGTGGAGACTGGGAGTTTTCCAGATCTCTGTGGGACTCGGTGCCATTCTACATGTGTAACCTTCACGACATCAGTGTAATTTTCCACTGATCTATTTGTCTGTCTCCTGTAGGTACTCAGGAAGATTCAATAGACTTCCCAGCTGCTGGGTGTCTCATCCATCACCACATTGAAGATGGTTGGTCAGCCAGAGAGACAAAGGGCAGGAGATCTGGAGCCTTCAATAAATCCTGCAGTGAGGTAAGATCACTCACAATGCACAGAACAGACAGCAATGTGAGGGATCCAAACATCAGCTAACAGGACATGACATAGATACAGTGCTGGAGGGGGAGCACAGTACAGACACAACTCTGGTTCAATCACCACGTCTACTTTAACTTATGTTGTACTGAGACAACATAGAGAGTTCACTGTTATCAATCCAGGCCTGTGCTCTCTTAGTGAACATCAGTACAACAAAGGGGAAAGCAGGCCTCCCACGAGAGGATGGGAATGCTGCCTGAGATCTTTCTATTCTGTGTACCTTCTCCAACACAGTACCTATGGTATGTCTTGTGGTTCAGTGTCTTCAATAATTTTTAACTCCTATGACAGTTCCTATCACTGTAACCTCCTTCATTCCATATAGTCCCTCTGCATATTTGAAATGTTCTGCATTCCAGACTACCATCCCTATCGCTATACCTTGCTTCAGTGTCTACAACATGCCTTATCTCTGTATTCTCCTCCTCTTTAACTGGGTACAGGGTCATGCTGCATGAAAACAGAACCTTCAGTCCAAGTCATCAATGCTGACTATTTTCCCCAAAACTGAACGAGTCGCATTTGCCTGTGTTTGGCCCATATCGCCTCAAACCTTCCCCTCTCCATGCACCTGCCTAAATTTCTTTTCCATGTTGTAATTGTTCTTATTTCTCCCATGTGCCCCTGGCAGTTCGTTCCGTCTATGCACCATGCTCTGTGGATGTTGCCCCTCAGCTCCCTCTTTAAATCTTTGTTCTCTCACCTCATGTTTATATCCTCTAGTTTTGGACTCACTTACCCTTGGCTATTCATCATTCTTACTCTCCGTATGGTTTTATAAACCTCTATAAGGTCACTCCTTATAAGCCTCCTCTGTCCAAGGGAAATATTGAAGGCAATGTTACAAATATCTCCAACTCATGTATCAAAGTGCTGGCCAATGACAGCAAGTGTGCCAAATGCCGCTTTCCCCACCCTGTCCACCTGTGATGCTACTTCCAAAGACCAATGTAACTGCACCCCTTTGTCTCTCTCTGTTCGACAACACTACCCAGGGCTGTACCATTAACTGTGTTAGTCCAAAACTCAATACCTGAATTAAAATTCATCTTTCATCCTTGGTCTACTGGCCCAGTTGGTCGAGATCCCCTTTGATAACAGTATTCACTGCCCACTACACCATTAATTTGATCATCCACAAAATTACTAACAATGACTCCGATATGCTCAACCAAATCGTTTATGTAGACGATGCACATCAGTGGTCCCATCCCTGATCCTTATAGCACACCGCTGGTCACAGCCCTCCAGTCTGAACAACAACCCTCTCCCACCACCCCCCTGTCTCCTACTGTCAAGCCAATTTTGTATCCAGTTGACTAGCTCTCCCTGATCACATGTGATCTAATCTTATAAACCCGTATATCATGCTAAATGCAAGGTTTGTGAAGGTTTGTAGCTCAGATTGAGGCTTAGGGTGTAGGTTTGCTCGCTGAGCTGCAGGTTTGATATCCAGATGTTTCGTTACCTGGCACGGTAACATCATCAGTGGCGACCTCCAAGTGAAGCGAAGCTGTTGTCTCCTGCTTTCTATTTATATCTTTCTCCTGGATAGGGTTCCTGGGGTTTGTGGTGAACCCCAGGAACACCATCCAGGAGAAAGATATAAATAGAAAGCGGGAGACAACTGCTTCGCTTCACTTGGAGGTCGCCACTGATGATATTACCTAGCCATGTAACGAAACATCTGGATATCAAACCTGCAGCTCAGCGAGCAAACCTACACCCTAAATCATGCTAAATCCCGTCAAAGGCCCTGCTGACGTTGGTGTAGACAATGTATGGTCACCACTTCAACAAAAGCCATCAAGTTAGTAAGACTTGACTTCGTACGCACAATGCCCTGCTGAGTATCTTTCATCAATCCTTGCCTTTACAAACGAATGTAACTACTGTCTGGCAGATTCACTTTCACAACTAACCCACCATTGAAATTGGGCTAATTGGTTTTCAGTTCTCTGGCTTTCCATTGCAGCCTTTCTTAAATAATGGAACAAAACCATATTGTTGTCAGAGCTGTACAACATGGAAACTAACCCCTCAGTTGATACCAACCATAATCTCAAACTAAACTTGTCCCAGCTGCCTGTTGCTGGCCTATATCCCTCCAACACTTTCCTATTCATGTACTTAACTAAACGTTGTAATTGTACTGACATCCACCTCCGGAAGTTCATTCCACACCCAAACCACCCTCTGTGTAACAATTTGCCCCTTATATCCTTTTTTTGAATATCTGTCTCCTCTAACCTGAAAAATGTGGCCCTTCCACTTAAGATTCCCTCATCCGAAGGAAAAGGCAGCTACCACTAACTCTATCTATATCCCAACTTTTTTTCTTAAACTTCTATAAGGTCACCTTTCAACCTCCCAGCTCCAGTGAAAAAAAACTCTGCATATCCAGCCATTTTTCAGAACTCAAGCCTTCCGTACCCAGCAACATCTTGGTAAATCTCTTCTGAACACCCTTAAGGTTAATAATATCCTCCCTATAACTGGGCGGCCAGAACTGGACAGAGTATTGCAGAACAGGCCTCACAAATGTCTGCGCAATCTGACTGTCCATATATCCATCCAGATACCTTTTAAATGTTGTAATTGTATCATTCCCCATTACATTCTCTCTCAGCTTATTCCATACACACATCACCATGTGCGTGAAAAGGTTGTCCCTTCAGTCCCTTTTTGAACATTTGCACTCTAACCTTAAACCTATGTCCTCTAGTTTTGGGCTCCCAACCCCTGGGAAAAGACCTTGAATGTTTACCCAATCCATGCCCCTCATGTTTATATAAACCTCTGTAAGGTCACCCCTCAGTCTCCAACGCTCCAGGGAAAATAGCCCCAGCTTATTCAGCAACAACCCTGGCAAAACCTTGTAAATCTTTTCTGAACCCTTTCAAGTTTCACGACATCCTTCCTATAGCAGGGAGGTTGGAATTGCAGAGAACTCCAATTGTGGTCTAACATATTACTCTTGTTCCCTGAGTCCCCCAGTCTTTGTCCACAGTAAGTTCTGGAGGGAAAAAAATGTTTAGGGTCTTAGCCATACCTGCTAATGAAAGCCAACACACCATACGCATTCTTAACACCCTCTCAACTTTGATGGTAACTTCAGGCACCCAGGATCACTCTGTTTGTGCACACTGCTAAGAATCCTGCCTTTAACCATGTAACGTTTTTCTGCAGAATCTTCCAATCTGAAACCATCCCTATCTTTGTAACTTCCTACAGTCCCTATAACACTCATAAACTGTGAAACTTCCTCAAGTCCCTATATTCCTAATGCCTGCAAAATCCTCCAGTTCTGATATCCCTCCCTAACTCTGTAAATGCCACCATCCTCCAGTGCCTTTCTGGGGAACATTGCAGAGAAAGGAAGATTTGTGGAGACCGGGCCATGTTACGGAGGTAGGAAGGGCTGCAGAACCTGGAGGATGGTACTAATGTGGGAAGGAACGTGGATTCCGTCGGAGGTTAGACAGTGTGGGATTCATAGAACCTGCAGGATGGGACCAAGAATGGGTTGTGAAGCCTGAAGCCTGATTTGAACCACAGATCATTTTTGATTGGACCATTCAGCCGATCTTAGAGTCAAAGAGATGGAAGCAGACCCTTCGGTCCAACCTGTCCTTGCCGACTAGTTATCCCAACCCAATCTAGTCCCACCTACAACCATCTGGCCCATATTCTTGCAAACCCTTCTTATTCATATACCCATCCAGATATCTTTGTATCAGCCTCCACCACTTCCTCTGGCAGCTCATTCCATACACGTACCACCCTCTGCGTGAAACAAAATTGCCCCTTAAGTCTCTTTTATATCTCTCTCCTCTAACCATAAACCTGCATCCTCCAGTTCTGGACTCCCATTCCCGAGGGTGAAGACTTTGTCTCTTTAGCCTCTCCATGCCCCTCATGATTTTATAAAACTCTATAAGGTCGCTCCTAATGATTTTATAAACCTCTATAAGGTCACACCTCAGCCTTCGATGCTCCAGGGAAAACAGCCCCAGCCTATTCAACTTCTCTATAGTTCAAACCCTCCAATCCTGGCAACATCCTTGTAAATCCTTTCTGAACCCTTTCAAGTGTCACAACATCCTTCCGATAGGAAGGTGACCAGAATTGCACACAGTATTCCAAAAGTTACCTAACTAATATCCTGTATAGCCACAACATGATCTCCCAACTCCTGTACTCAATACTCTGACCAATAAAAGAAAGCATACCAAATGCCTCTTTCACTATCCTACTGCATGCGACTCTGCTTTCAATAGATTTTTAGATTACATTACAGCGTGGAAACAGGCCCTTCGGCCCAACAAGTCCACACCGACCCGCCGAAGCGCAACCCACCCATACCCCTACATTTACCCCTTACCTAACACTACGGGCAATTTAACATGGCCAATTCACCTGACCTGCACATCTTTGGACTGTGGGAGGAAACTGGAGCACCCGGAGGAGACCCACGCAGACACGGGGAGAACGTGCAAACTCCACACAGTCAGTCGCCTGAGGCGGGAATTGAACCCGGGTCTCAGGCGCTGTGAGGCAGCAGTGCTAACCACTGTGCCACCGTGCCGCCCACAATGAACCTGCTATGAACCTGCACTCCAATATCTCTATGTTCAGCAATACTCCGTCAAACCTTACCATTAAGTGTATAAATCCAGCAAAGATTTGCTTTCGCAAAATGCAGCACCTCGCATATATCTAAATTAATCTCCATCTGCCACTTCTCAGACCATTGGCCCATCTGATCAAGATCCCATTGTAATCGGAAGTAACCTCTTTCGCTGACCACTACACCTCCAATTTTGTTGTTATCTGCAAGCTTACTAACTATACCTCTTATGCTCACATCCAAGTCATTTATGTTAACCATGCAAAATATTGGACTCAGCACCGATCCTTGTGGCACTCCACTGGTCACAGGCCTCCATGTTTGCAAACCAACCTTCCATCACCACTCTTTGTCTTCTATCTTTGATCCAGTTCTTTACCAATTGGCTAGTTCTCCCTGTATTCCGTGAGGTCTAACCTTGCTAACCAGTCTCCAATGGGGAACCTTCTTGAACGCCTTACTGAAGTCCATATAGATCACATCCACCGCTCTGCCCTCATCAATCTTCTTTGTTATTTCCTCAAAAAACTCAATCAAGTTTGTGAGACATGATTTCCCACTTTCAAAGTAATGTTGACTATCCCTAATCAATCATTGCCTTTCCAAATACATGTACATCATGTCCGTCACGATTCCCTTCAACAACGTGCCCACTGATGTCAGGCTCACCAGTCTATAGTTGGCTGGTTTTTCCTTACTGCCTTCGTTAAATAGTAGCAACACAATAGCCAACCTCCAGTCTTCTGGCTCTGATATCCTGTTTCTAGAGATCTTTACCGGAATGGTGAGCACAGCTTCAGATTGCCAGGCTGGGAGATGTGAATTCAGGTGTGAATCTATTTGCCCATTCTGTCTGTGTGCCTGACACTGACCTGGTGGTGCTCTGGTAGAAAGCACTCTCTGTGCATCTTGTAACATCCAGATCTACAGGACTGACAAGAGCTCATCTCATCAATGCCTTCATTAAGAATGTTCTTTATTTTAATATTTTTAAATGGCAGTTTTGTGAGATGCAGGAATTGAGGAGTTGTCATTTTTTAAAAACAATTATGCTTTTGTCATTGACCCTGACCCATGCAACGGGGATTCGTGGGTTCTGTTGTTCTCTGCAGACTGTCACTCAGAAGGTTGTATCACCAGGGAATCTGAGTGCAGATGGTCTTTGCTTGATAGAGTGTGAACTTACCAGTTTATGTCGGCTCGGACACAGTGTTTCTGGCGAATGTATAACTATGTAAATACCTCACCGACTGGTTCAGGGGTGAGTGCACTGGGCTCTGAGCACCAGCAGCTGGGAAACCTCATGTTGATTGTATGTGGCAAAAGTCAGAATTGCAGATGCTGCAGATCAGAGTCTTGTTAGAGTGGTGTTGTAAAACCACAGCAGGTCAGGCAGCGTCCGAAGAGCGGGAAAATCGACGTTTTGCCTGATGTCGATATTCCCGCTCCTCGAATGCTGCCGGATCGGATGTGCTTTTCCAGCACCACTCTAATCTAGACTCTGTTTGTATGTGGGGCTTGGCACCAGACTGGGTGAGAGCAGCTCCCTGAGTAAATGACAAGTATGGAGCTTGGGTTCCTCCTGCTGTGTTTGACCTAGTGCCATATCGTTATCTCCTTCTCATGAGTGAGCGTATCATGTTCTCTCGTCCTGATAGTGTCCACTTCCTGTAAACCCTTCCAGCCGTTGAACATCTCCCTTCTCTCTCACTCCCTCCAGCCCTTCCAACCTGGCCTTGGTCTCGTATCTCCTGCACTTCTAAATGACCAATGTTATCGCATTGCATTACTTTGAGCTGTGTGGGAACAAACCTTAAGTAGTTTTGGGCCATTGGAAGAAAAAGACAACTCTCCACCTTTGTCAAACAGAGTCTGCTTTTTTGTCTCTCTCCCATAAGTGGAAGGAACAATCCTTTCAGCATCCACCCTGTGCATTCCAGTGAGGATCTGTACATTTTAATGAGGACAACTGTCCTCCTGATGACCCTCAATGGCACAGCACCGAAGTGACTTGTTTATGTTCCTCGATTTTCTGCAACTGCTTCCTTTTGCTCTATCCCTCCATCATTTTGAAACCTCCCTTAGTCTGGACAATGCTCCAAACCACTAATTACTGAGAATGCTCCAACCTCCCTACCTCTGTAAACTCCCCACATTCCTACAATCCTCCTTGTCTGTGAGAACCCCTCCAGCTTCTACAGTCCTTCTAAATTATTACATCTCCTACAGCCCTCACCATCTCTGTATGCTCCAGTCACTACATTTCTCCATGCATCTGTAAACCCCTCCAGCCCCTTCAAATCTGCCTATCTCTCCACGGTCTTGCAGTTCCACAAAACATCCCTCTACGTGGAACTTCCACCAGAGACCACGAGGCTCCAGATCTCGGTAATCCCCTGCGCTTCTCTCTCTTTCTGTTCCCATCTTCAGTCCCGACAACCCAACTTCCATATACAACATCATCAAGTCCCTGCAATCCTCCCGAACTGTGTAACCTCCAAAAGACCTTACAATTCTATTTTGATCACTGCCTGCCTGCAGTGATTTGAAACTTCGGCAATTAGAGTCAGAGAATCATAGAGATGTACAGCATGGAAACAGACCCTTCGGTCCAACTTGTCTATGCCAATCCAGTCGCACCAACCAGCACCTGGGCCATCTCCCTCTAAACCCCTCCTATTCATATACCCATCCAGATGCCTTTTAACTGTTGCAATTGTACCAGCCTCCTCCACTTCCTCTGGCAACTCATTCCAAATGCGTACCACCCTCTGGTTGAAATATTTGCTCCTTAGCTCTCTTTTATATCTTTCCTTGCTCAGCCTAAACCTATGCCCTATAGTTCTGGTCTCACCAACCCCAGGGAAAAGACTTTGCCTATTTATCCTATCCATGCCCCTCATAATTTTGTAAACCTCTGTAAAGTCTCCCCTCAGCTTCCAACGCTCCAGGGAAAACAGCCCCAGCCTGTTCAGCCTCTCCCTATAACTCAAATCCTCCAACATTGGCAACATCCTTGTAAATCATTTCTGAACCCTTCAAGTTTCACAACATCCTTCCGACAGGAAGGAGACTAGAATTGCACACACTATTCCAAAAGTGGCCTAACCCATGTCCTGTACAGTTGCAACATGACCTCCCAACTCTTGTACTCAATACTCTGAACAATAAAGGAAAGCATACCAAGTGCCTTCTTTGCTATCCTATCTACCTGTGATTCTACTTTCAAGGACCTCTGTACTTCATTTGAAAAATTGGAGAGACAGATGGAGTGGCCTGAGGTCTTGTGGGTAAAGCTAGTTCAGTCTAAGCTTTTAGGCAGAGCCAGTGAGGTATTCGCAGCGCTGTCTCATGAGTGGTCAAACGGGCTATTTTAAGTGCTTATGGATTAGTACCAGAAGCATTTCGACAGCGGTTCAGAAACATAAAGAAAGAACCAGGATAGACTTATGTTGAGTTCTATACAATTAAACATAGTAATCTTTCTGCAACATCTCCAGTCTCCATGTGTCTCTCTATTATGGTGAGCTGCTCCAATCTCCCTAACCTTTCCTGCCTGTGTACACCATCAATTTGATACAACCCTTCTGATTTCAGTCGTATCCTGCAGATCCATTTTTGTGAATTCTGCCGACCACTAATACCCTCCCTATTTGTGTAAATACCTCCAGCCACTACAATTCCCTGTACTGTGCACCCACCAGACCGGAAAGCCATCGCTATCTGTGAAAGCTCCTTCAGGTCTATATCATCCACCTTGCTGAAACCCGCTCTCAGAATTGCAACCCCCATTATTTCCCAACGTTGAGTCTCTAAAACCATCCCTATCAATTTAATCTACTCCACTGCATACAACACTCCCAGTCTGTGTAATCTCTTCAATTCCTTCAGTTCCTATATACCTATGTATAGGTGTGACTGCTTTGTGGCCATTGTATCCTCATTTATATCTGCAAAAGGCTCTGCTCACTGTAGCACATCCTATGCTCATAAGTGAATCTGGTCTCTCACAAGCCTCTCTATGACTCCCTTGTCCAGTCTCTACAAGCTTCCCTATCCCTGTCGTATCTTGCAGCACGCACACCACTCACTTTCTGACATACCTTCCAGTGCATAAAATCATCTCTCCTTCTAACTTTATCCAGTCTACAACTTCCTCCCTATCCATGCAACATTCTCCAGTCCATACCACCCCCCCTTTCCCTGTAATATTCTCCAGTCCATACCATCCTCCCTATCACTGTGATATTTTCCAGATCCCACAACTGTTGTTAAATGTACCACATTCTGGAATCATGCGAATGTTTCTACGCCCTGATCAGCATAGACCATTTAACCCTACACACATCCCTATCTCTGGAATCTAATCAAAGTCGATTTATCTCTCTAACTTCCTCCAAACAATAAAATGTTTTCTCCTGTGAACATTCTGTAGCAACTGTAACTATGTTTAACCCTGCAACATTGTTGCGCCCCCAAACATCTCTCCCACTCTGTGACCTCTATCCATCCCTCAAAGGCCCTCTCTCAGTGACACGCGCCATGCATTTGCAACAAGGCAGATGGAATGACAGCATTAACTGAAGAGAACAGATATGATCGAAATGTTATTGTGGAGGGGTGGCTGCAGAATAATCATGACAGGGATGTGATTATTGAGGGGTTGTAGGGATTTAAGCAGGATCAGCAAAGAAACCAAACAAGGTCCCATTTTATTGTGAAAAAAGGATGCAGTCAGTGCATTAGTGAAACAGCCAATTTAATCTGGGAATCAAAATAAAGAGACATTTTGAATGGACAGCTTCCAAATAGCAAGGGGGATCTGGAAGATCAAATCACAATCCATGCTCGTTGGTAAGTTGGATACAATATTTTCTTGGTGATAGTAGACTGAGGCGTGTGGAGTGGTCAATTTCTGATTGGACGTCTGTGGCCAATGGTGTTTCACAAGGATCAGTGCTGCGATGTCTGTATGTGATTTGTATCTGTGATTCAGATGTAAAGGTCAGCAGTTTGATTAGTATTTTGCAGACAACATTTGGAAAGGCATGTAATGATTAGGGATAGTTAGGGGAATTGTGGATAGTGAGGAAGAGTGTTAAAGGTTGCAGCACTATGTAGATCAGCTGGAACGCTGTGCAGACAAATCGCAAATCGAATTTCATCGGGACAAGTCTGAAGTGATGCATTTATGAAGTCAAATGGAAGAGAGAAGTGCACTAATTGACTAATTGGAAACATTGATAAACAGATGACCTTGGATGCAAATCTGTAGCTCCCTCAAAATAACAACACAACAGGATGTGGTGGTAGAGGGAGAGTATGGTATGCTTACCTTCATTGGTCACAGTATTGAATACAGACGTTTGCATGTCATGTTGTGACTGAATGAAACTTCATTCGGCCATGTTTGGAAGGTTGCGTGTCGTTCTCATCACCACACTACAGGAAGGATGTGGAGGTTTTGAGGAAGTTGCAACAGAGGGTTGGCAGAATGTTGCCTGGATGAGAATGTGTTTACTGTAAGGAGGTTGGACGCAGTTGGATTGTTTTGCGAGAATATCTGAGACTGAGGGGTGACCGGGTACAGGTATATAGCATTAGGAGAGGCGTGAATAGTGTGGATAGTTGGAATCCTTCTTCCAATGTAAAAATATCAAGTACTAGGGCGCCTCGGTTTAAGGTGAGATTGAGAACTTTTAAGAGAGATGAATGAGGCCAGTTTTCTTTACCGAGAGGGTGGAAGCTGCTTAGGAGGTGGGAGAGGTGGCAATGAGAGCAAAGTTTTGAAGTGGCATTTAGACAGAAACATGAACAGGCAGAGAATAGAGGGATATCGCCCATGTGCAGGCAGATGGGATTAGTTTAGAATAGCATCATGGTCAGCACAGCCATGGTGGGCCGAAGTGCCAATTACTCTGCTGTACTGTTCTATTTTCTAACTTAACGGCATCTACCCTGTCAAAGCCCCTCAGAATCCTGGATGTTTCATTCAATTTCTCTCCCATTCTTCAACCCCATTAGGTTCAAGGTCAATCTACTCCACCTCTTCTCATTGGAAAATCCCGCCATCTCCAGGATCAGCCGAGTGAACCTTCCCTGGCCTGCCTCCAATACAAAGGCATGCTTACTGTTCATTATAATCTAGGTGTGGTCTGACTTGTACCTTGCATCATTTTAGCAAGACCTTCCTATTTTTAGACTCCATTCCCTTTGTAATAAATGCCAGCATTTGATTTGCCTTCTCTATTGCCTGCTGACCTTGTAAGCTACTTTTTTAAGATTGGTAAACAATAACTCTCTCAACCCTTTCTGCTGTCAGTCTGAAACCAAATAGTGTTAGTCTGACAGGAAGTTGGGAACGTGCTGGAATGTGTTTTTAAAGGATATGACAATAAATGATAACTGGATGTTTAGAAACAATGGGAGACGCATGACTTTATAAAAGGGGAATATTTTTAAATCTGTTGAATTCTATATTTTGGTGTGACCATAAATGCAGAATAGATAAGGGTGGGGGAGGCTCGTTGCGGTAGAGGGATATTTGAAATTTCAGAAGCATTTTGACAAGTTTCAACAAGGGCTAAAAATTAGCTCGGGAGAGAATAAGACCCCTGAAAGGTCAATGAGGCTGTCTGTGTGGAATCACTGCTGATGGGGGAATATACTGAACAAATATTTTGTGTTAGGATTTACTGTGGGGAAAGACATGGAAGCTTGGGAACTTGGGAAAATACATAGTGATGTCTTGAACAGAGTCCACATTGGAGAACAGGAGGTGCTGAATGTCTTAAAATGCAAAAAGTTAGGTAAAACCTTGGGAAATGATCAGATATACCCCAGCGCCTTGTGAGAAGCGAGGGAGGAAATTGCAGGGCCCCTCCCAGAGATATTTGTATCATCGACAGCCACTACAGACCAGTGAGAATGATGGCAGGGGTGGGAGGTTATTGGAGGAGATTCTGAGAGAAACGATCATCATGCATTTGGAAAGGCAAGGACAGATCAATGACAGTCAGCATGGGTTTGTGCACGGGAAATCATGTCTTAAACCTCAAACCAGCATGGCAGACTGGTTATTAAGTTTAGATCACACATAACCAGGGAGCGCTCACCAACTGGATACAAAACAGGATTGACGGTTGTTTTAAAAAATTCTCAAGGTCGGGTTCGTAGGAGAGTAGTCTGACACAGAACAAACGACCAAGAGGCGAGTCTGCTAGAATATGAGCATTTTATTCCCCGCAGCGTCGCCACAACCAGGTCTCATACTTACAACGGGTCTGGCTTATACTCACTCTACATGTTACCGGAACTGGGAGCCGTCAGTTCTCGTAGAGCGGTTGCCAACAACCCACGCTCGGCGGTTAAACGTAACCCCGGAGCAGACTCCCGGGTCTGGCTTATACTCACTCTACATGTTACCGGAACTGGGAGCCGTCAGTTCTCGTAGAGCGGTTGCCAACAACCCACGCTCGGCGGTTAAACGTAACCCCGGAGCAGACTCTACCGAACTGGAGACTTTTCCAGCTGATATACTCTTTTCCAGATATAAACATTCATGTGAACAGCAGAGCAAGGCTAAAAAACACATTCCATTCTGGTTACATACAGATAAGAAGATTCACACGGGAAGGTGTATAATAAGATTCACACGGGACTAAGCGACACCTTCCATTTTCGGTTAGATTCACACATGTATTGGGACACAATTTTAACCCTTTCACCACATTCCACTGCTTGGCCCAATACATGTGTTACATTATGCCCATATGTATTCTTTCTAACAAGCGCCTACGTACACGCCAAATATACAAGCAAGTCAGGACATTACAGCATGTTAAAATCACCAGGACCGCTACCAGGATCGACAAGGGTGGGAACAGGAATGTCCCCGCAGTGGAGGACATACCACTCAATATGTCCCACCAATGATGAGCTGACTCCACGTCCACTACACGGGCAGCATGTACTACCTCCTGTCCATGTATAAAGGTAGACACCGTAACCTTGGTGACATTGGTTTGATGCTTTCGTAATATCTGCTTAAGCTCCTCGGATCGGTCCAATGCTCACTTAAACCGATTCGGGGAAATGTTCCAAGGATTCATCAGCACTTTCCACTGCACCTTGGTAAAGTGGCGAGCACTGCTATAAGTGGTCAACAAATAGGTGTGATTCTGCCAGTGCCACTGATAGACATTTGAGAGGCATCCCGAGAACGGTGCTGAGGGAAGCATAGGATGTGGATTATTGGTAGCCACACAGAGCGTGTGTGGCCCAATCTGCCACATCATGTCCCTTGGAGTCTCAACAGTCCATTCGCACAGGGCCGTTCCCTTAGTCAAGCAAGGGTCCCGATACCTGTCCATCAGTAGGCAAGTTTTCCCCTGATCAGTCTGTTCACAAGCGGACAGATCATAGGTAATATTGGTATCTGGGCTAAACCACTGTCCCCTTGTCTTCAGAAAATAATATCCAGAAGATGTAATCACTGGTAATACATAATATCGACAGACCGTAGCAGTGTGGGTTACATTCATGGTAACAAAGTATCCGTTACACATAGTTGCGTTACACCATGTTCGCTCTGGATGGGTTATCATCCACAATTTCTCAGATACATTCCATAGTCCCCTCCACGCTTGTACATTGGGGGATGTTACCACACGCAAAAAGCGTTCTTTCTGTATTTGAGCATGCAACATTTGAATATGACAGGCAGTCCAATTTAACTGAGCCGTAATGTTCTCAAACAGTTCCTGAGTGGCACCCCAGACATCCAGTTCCCATTGCAGAGATCGTATCATTATTTCAGCTGTCTCTCCTTGAGTCATCATTACGGATGGCATCCACCTTCCAATAGTATGTAGTCCTTGTGAGGTGGCCTGTCCCGTGTTAGATAATTTAGTACGGGTCACCTCAGAGTCAATGGCATTCGAGATACCCATAACAGTTCCTGCGCCTCCCAGCAGGGTGTCGTACCACGCTCGTCGCCGCCTCTTGGTATGACACTCGGGTATGAGGGGCAACTGTACCCGCCAATGAACATCAGTGTGCAGTACCGCCCGGGCCATCTGTTGACAAGTTGACATAATAGGGGCCAACTGTGTTCGATGCGACCGCACGCCCCCCGTGGCTGGCCCGCCCCGCGTGGGGTTTAATAACGCCTCAGACGGGGCGTTCGTCGAGGGCAGTACCATTATTAACCACATGAATCGATGACGATTCCGAATATCGGTGGCATTGCGCAGCCACAGATCTTCCCCCCGAGCTGCGACGCTCCAATGAGTCCCCGTTGTCCCGCATGTCTGGGTGCGTCGGTCCCACAAACACGTCTTGACTTGGGCATTTACCACCAGGGTGCAATTAGGCGGTATGAACGATATGTCATATTTTTCCCCATCCCGGCGCATGTAGCACTGTGCACACGTGTACAATTGACAGTCGCTGGTGAGAGTCAGAACAACGCACTGCTGACCGGGTTCACATGTAAAATTGTCCTGCGTCCGTCGCTGGCTACTGGCCTCCCACCGCACCTCATGGCGGGCGACCGGTACCAGGGTCCAGGCCGTGATACCGATGCCCTGGAGTGGCCATCCGATCGCGAACATCGCCAATAGGAGTCGCAATCCCCATGACCACCCCATGTTCAAGGCGGAGGGCCAGCCTGCGGGTGCATAGCAATTACAACATTATTTAGGTCTCACGTAAGTAGCACTGGTTCGCCGGGACGTTTGCCCAGGTCGGGTCCCCGGGGTACATAATGGTGACCAGACTGTCCTTCCCCTGTGCTATGATTTCGGCCGGCCTGGGGGGGCCGGTCGTCTGGCGCACCCATACCTTGGCCCCCTTAGTGTCAGTAGACCCAAATCCCCCCGTCCCACGCTCAGTAACCGTAACGGGAGCTCCCGTCTCTTCCACCGTTGTAAGGTTACATGGCTTAATGACCAATTGCGCTATTCTGTCCCCCTTCTGTATCACGTAAGGTTCAGCGGTGATGTTGACCAGGATCACCCCCAACTCCCCTTGGTAGTCCGCGTCAATTACGCCTGCCATCACATCAATCCCCTTTAGTGACAGTCCCGACCGCGGGAGGATATGCCCATAGGTTCCAGGGGGACAAATCAATCCTAATCCGGTCTTAATCACCGTAGGTTTCTGTTGGATCAAAGTCTGGGCAGTTAGTGCTCGTAGGTCCAGTCCAGCCGAAGCCGGCGTGGCCCTTACGGGAATATCAGCTTCCTCAGCGAATTTCCACATTTTAATAGGCTGAGTCTTTGGGGTATCACATACTCGTATCATCCTATTCAAGGGTGTTACCCCATTTCCTAATGGGCGGTTATTAATTTGTTTCACCACCCGAATTAGTTGCTTCTTCCAACCTGTTAAGTCATTGCAACCTCCTGCTTTTCGTAGTGAGGACTTCAGAAGCCCATTCATTCGTTCTATAAGTCCCGCAGCTTGTGGGTGATAGGGTACATGATAAACCCATTCCACGTGGTTATCGTGACACCACTGCTTTACCGCCCTTCCTGTGAAATGGGAGCCATTGTCACTCTGGACCTGTATGGGCAATCCATAAAATTGTTCAATCAAATCTAAACATCGCAAGGTAGCCTGTTGATTGTTGTGACGACAGGGATGGGCTACCAAAACCCCAGACATAGTGTCCACAGCTGTACATATGTGATTACATCCTTGTGAGGAGGGTAAGGGACCCACAAAGTCCATTTGCCAGCTCTGTCCCGGACCATCCCCCCGATGGATATGTCCCATCATGTGTTGGGGCACTCCCTGCCGCTGATGTTGACACTGCTCACACTGGTTTACTGCAGTCTTAACATCATCTACCATAAGATCTATTCCTCGGTCTCGAGCCCATTGCAAGGTTCCTTGCACTCCCCAGTGCCCAGCCTTAAGGTGTGCCCATCTAGCTAGGTCCACTGAGGTGCCCCTTTGCACCATCATGGTTCGGACGATACCATCCACATATCGGTTATGTAGAGCTTCCACATCATTTCGAGATGTATGGGCATCTACGTGGGTGATGTATATGACCAGGTATTGAGCTTTCTCCCATATATCTTCCCATAACTGTTTACCCCATACTTCCCTATTCTGGATCATCCACTGATTGGCCTGCCAAGTTGGCATCCATTGTGTCACGCCGTTAACCACTGACCACGAGTCAGAGAACAAACAAACTCCCATGACCCCTGCTTGCATGACTACCATATGCACTGCTTTTAATTCTGCCCACTGACTACTTTTTCCCTCCCCTAATTCTTCTAGGGTAGTGCCTTGTTTTGGGTTAAAGGCGGCAGCTTTCCATCTACGCTGTCCCGCTTTCCATTGGGCTGACCCATCTACGAACCAAGCCGTGGCTTGTTCATCCGGGGTCAGTTCATCATACCGTTTTCCCATCTTAACGGGTGATTCCTTGTATTCAATCACCTCAAACCGTTTTTCCCCTTCCTCAGGGGCCTCCGCCACTTGCTCATGTAGGACTGACACTCCTTTCTGTCCAGTCCGCACTCTCTCCGACACATACCATTTCCATTTAATGATGCTGCTCTCTTGGGCAGTTCCTATTCGGTGGGTAGTGGGGTCACTAAGTACCCACGGAAGAATAGGGATAGCTGTTCTCATGATCACTTCATGTCCAATGGTCAGGGCTTCGGTTTCCACCAAGCCCCAGTAGCATGCTAATAACTGTTTCTCAAAGGGGGTATACCGTTCCCCTGCCGGGGGTAATTTTCGGGACCAAAATCCCAGTGGCTTACGGGTTCTTCCCTGTTTTTGCCATAAGCTCCAATTGGCATAATCCCCCTGTGCTGAGACTTGCAGTTCTACAGGTCCTGACTGTATCTTTCCCAAGGATACAGCTTGCTGTATCGCTTGCTTGGCCATTTCAAATGCAGTTTGATGGACCTCCGTCCATTCGAACGCTGCCTTTTTCCTCGTAACTCGATACAAAGGTTTTAAAATTTGTCCTAAATGGGGAATATGCTGTCTCCAGAATCCGAATAACCCAATAAATTGCTGCACGTCCTTCTGGGTGTGAGGGACGGCAAAGACCTGAATCTTATTTTTAGCTTTCGCAGTGATTTCCCTTTCCCCCTTGTTCCACACGATTCCTAAGAATTTTACCGTTTGAGAGGGACCCTGGATTTTGGCTGGGTTGATCTCCCACCCATATCCTCGCATATGTTGAGCCAGTTGGTCCAGCAATTCCTGAACCTGCTTCTGACTTGTCCCCTGTATCATCATATCGTCAATATAGTGCGAGATCATCACTTCGTCAGGCACTTTAAAGGCAGCCAAGTGTTCTGCAACTATCCGGTGGCAGATAGTAGGGCTATGCAGATATCCTTGGGGCAATCGCGTGAACGTGAATTGTCTACCCTCCCAAGTGAATGCGAACTGTTCCTGCCTATCTTCGGGAATAGGAATTGTGAAGAAGGCATTAGCCAAATCAATTACTCCGTACCACACCCCTGGATGATGTTGGATTCGTCCTATAATAGTGACGGCATCCGGGACCGCTGCCGTCAAGGCCGGAGTGTGACGGTTTAGTTGCCGATAATCTACCGTCATCCGCCATGACCCATCGGCTTTATGTACGGGCCATAAGGGGTTATTCCACGCCGTGGTGCATGTCCTAAGCACTCCCGCTTCCAAATAATCCTTAATTGTGGCGGATATTTCTTTATGTCCGCCGGGAATCCTATACTGTCTAAGACTTATTACGCGATCGGCGATCGGGATGGGGAAGGGGTCCATTTTAACCTTTCCCACTAACACCGTCCTACAGCGCAAAGCCATTTTCGTGATTCCAAATTCAAACTTCCCTTGTTGGAGGTGAAGTGTTAAACCGGCCAGAATGTCCATTCCCAGGATCCATTCTCTAACCGGTGTAATGATAATTGAATAAGTTTTAATGGGCATTGTACCTATCTTTAGGGGCAATTGTACTGTTTTTCCTTCAATCAGATTACCTCCCAGCCCAACCAGCGTGACTGGGGTTCCTTTAAACTTATGGGGCGTCCCATAGATTAAGGTGGCCTCCGCCCCTGTGTCCACTAGAGCCATAACGGTTTGGACGGATTTGCGCCAATAGATAGTCAATGATACATGAGGTCGAATGTCGTCTGCTGACCATTGGCTCGTTCGTGGGCAAACCCTTGGGGCTTGGCCCGATTCCTATTGTTCCTCCCATTCATCTTCCCCAGACAGCACTGGGTAAAGACGTTTGCCTCGCCCTTCTTTGTTCTTGCCTTTCTTACTAGGTTTCCGGCCACGCCTATCCACTTTATAACACTCTCGGAGGGGAGGCCGTACCTCCTCCTCCTCCTCGTCCTCCGAGGATTCCCACCGCTGGGAAGTGGAAGTTCTACCCCTTCGAGGCTCATTAACAACCGGACCCCGTGTCTGACATTTTTGTGTTAGTAATTCCACTAGGTCTTCCATAGTGGGTCGGGACTCCGTCTCTACCCGGGACACCTTCAGTCCCTTTCGTCTGCATAAGTCTTTTAATTCCGGTGTAGGTAGGCCATCAATCTCCGATGCTGGGACCTGCGCCCGTATCAAAGCTTGCCACAAAGCACGCCGTGAGGGGCCTTGGTTACTTCCTTGATTAGGGTTTACTTTTCCCCCTGCCCGAGCCTCAGGGCGACGCCCCTCCGTGCCCCCCTGAGAAGCACGGGTTGTGGGTCCCCAATCCCCCAAACCACCCATCTCCCTCATCATACTACGGGCATCTCCTAGGGTTTCTCCCCGTCCACTCAACATTATGGTTAATAACAGTGGTTTATAATGGGGGGGGGCAGTCTTCACTAGGTGGTCTCTAGTCTGTCTACTAACATTTGTGTTATCTACCTCGTCCAGCACTCCCAGCAACAGGGCATCCCGCACACACAAACGGGTTAGCCTCTGAACCCCTTCCTTAATTGTTGTCCAAGTTCCTTCCAAGGGGGGCCAATCGGACGGGAAGGGATACTGTTCGGCCACTGCCCTGGCATACATCCCAAATAAGGTCCCCATACTGCGATCTATTACCATATCCTTGGCTTGTCTGCGGTACCCCAGGTCTATGGCAGCATCCTTTGCTAATCCACCAAACTTGGGAGCATCCTGATAGTCTACCTGCACTTGTTGCCCCCCTTCCTCGAGGAGCCGAATTAGCCATAGCTCTAACGGCTCCCCAGGATTACGTCGGGTTTTCTGGGTGATAAACAGCACCTCATCGGTAGTGAAGTCTTCCGTTAATTCAGAGAATTCTGCAGGAGGCTGAGCCCGCGGTAATTCATGCATAATTGCCTCCCCTTGTTCATTCCGTATAGGGTTTCCTTCCTCATCTAACATTACCTCCCGTTGCACTGGGAGACATCTCTGAACCTGCTTTCTCCTAACCACTGGTTTAGCTTGGAGTACGGGTGGGTCCTCTTCGTACTGATCATCTGAATCTCCCCAAATGTTCCCATCCCAATGATCGATATCCCACCGATCCCCGTTATTTAACTGGGCTACAAACGCCCGTACTTGTACCGGGTCCGGGGTTCGAGGGACCTTCCTTTTCTCTTTCCGTTTCTTAGCAGACAGATACATAATAGTTCGTCCTGCTAGTTCAGTTAATGCTGTCAATTCAGCTTTTAACTTCATAATTTCCTGCCTCAACATAGAGGCATCTCCCGAACTGAGTCCCTGCTCATGTTTCAGGAGGGCTAATTCTGCTTCAGCTTTTTGGCGCTTGTCTGACTGTTGTCTACAAGCCGCCGCACAGGCCCACATCCTCCGCTGTACCCCAGGCAAGGGGTTCTTCGGCAGGACTGGGATCCTCTCAAGGGTGGACAGCAGCGACCCTGGGGTTCCTACGCCCTCGGCCTCCCAGTTCTCCGGTCGCCCCCCACCATTTCTCAAACAAACTGCCACGCCATGCCACGGTCCATGCCATCCCGGGACGGTCGGGACCTCCACAGTTTGTTCCTCTGGTTTCTTAGCTTTTTTCCAAAACATTGTTCTGTATCAAAATCTTTCCTCAATTGCGATTGATCCTGCCGGCTACGCCAAAATGTTTTAAAAAATTCTCAAGGTCAAGGACCAGGCTCGCAGGAAAGTAGTCTGACACAGAACAAACAGCCAAGAGGCGAGTCTGCTAGAATATGAGCATTTTATTCCCCGCAGCGTCGCCACAACCAGGTCTCATACTTACAACGGGTCTGGCTTATACTCACTCTACATGTTACCGGAACTGGGAGCCGTCAGTTCTCGTAGAGCGGTTGCCAACAACCCACGCTCGGCGGTTAAACGTAACCCCGGAGCAGACTCCCGGGTCTGGCTTATACTCACTCTACATGTTACCGGAACTGGGAGCCGTCAGTTCTCGTAGAGCGGTTGCCAACAACCCACGCTCGGCGGTTAAACGTAACCCCGGAGCAGACTCTACCGAACTGGAGACTTTTCCAGCTGATATACTCTTTTCCAGATATAAACATTCATGTGAACAGCAGAGCAAGGCTAAAAAACACATTCCATTCTGGTTACATACAGATAAGAAGATTCACACGGGAAGGTGTATAATAAGATTCACACGGGACTAAGCGACACCTTCCATTTTCGGTTAGATTCACACATGTATTGGGACACAATTTTAACCCTTTCACCACATTCCACTGCTTGGCCCAATACATGTGTTGCATTATGATTCACACATGTATTGGGACATAATTTTACACCACAACGGTAGGAGACAGAACATGTTCATAGAGGGTTGCTGCTCAAACTGCAGGCCTGTGACCAACGGTGTGCCATGGGGTTCGGTGCTGGGTCACTGTTGTGCATCATTTATATAAACAGTTTGGATGATAATACAGGAGCCATGGTTAGCAACTTTGTGAGTGAGACTGAAATTGGTGATAAAGTGGACAGTGAAGAGGGTTATCGAAGAGTACAATGGGATCAACAGTACTGCTGGGCCAGTGAGGTTAGGAATACCAGGTGGAGAAATACAAGATGTTGTATTGTGGTAAAGCAGACCAGGCTGGACTTGTACAGTTAATGTTAGGACCCTGGTTAGGATTGTCAATCAGTGACCCAGGGATGCAGGTATACAGTTTTTTGAAAGTAGCGTCATGGGTAGACAGGCTGGTGAAGCAGGCGTTTGGGATGGTTACCCTTCATTGGACAGAGCATTGAGAGTAGGAGTTGGGATGTCATGGTGTATCTGTACAGGACATTAGTGAGGCCTCTGTATAAGCATTGTTGATTATCTGGTAAAAATCAACTTGTTCACGTATGTCCTTTAGAGAGGAACACCTGACATTCTTACATGGCCTGGCTCACATGTGACTCCAGTCCCACAGCGATATGGCTGACTCGGAGCTGCCTCTGGGCAATTAGCAGTGGGGTAATGTATGTTGGTCCATCCGGTGACATCCTCCGGCCATGAATGAATCAATGAAAATACATATGTCCATCCCTAACTCTACAAACAGCTCTAGTTGCAGCAATTCGTACTGGCTTTGTAACATTGTTCAGGTCTTTGACCCTCTCTGTAACACCCTCACCACTTCCAGCACCTTCAATTCCCCCTGTTCTGATCATCTGATTAAACGCTGACGTTACCTTTTCCTACTTCACTCCTCCTGCTCGGACACTACCTAGCGATCTCTTTAACAAATGTGTCCACATTTCTAAATGTTGGCTTCTTCAGAATTGATTTTTTTTTTTCATCTCTTAATCAAATCCGTTAAGTCCTGGGCCAAGATCGTCCGAAGTGGGGAAGGAGCATTGGGAAGGTGTTGAGCACCTCGAGACTTGCTGTGGGCAAAAATAGGAATCCAGGAGAAAACAGCACAAGGAGCGCGCTGTCACACCATGCCCCACCCACCCCCTTCCCATGGCCACCTTCTGCCCCAAGTGTAACAGAATCTGTGAAAGGCAACATCGGGACCCGCAACGCCCAAGAGTGGGAGAGAGTCAGCCTCGTCTGTGACCCATCGCCAAAAAGATGATGAGATAGGATGGTTGAATCCCCTCACAATTATCCCATTGCCTTTGTTACAAATTCAAACAATTCCCTGTTAATGCAGTGTCTAATAATGTGATATCACTCGGTATCTCTCCATGTGGTATCCCTCGCTGTGTCAGTCTATTTGCTGCCTCTGTCAGCATTTCTCCCTCTTACAGATGGTCTGAGATCCTGAGTCAACAGAATTGTCCACTCCAGAGAGATGCAGCAGCACGGGCAAGGGATGGAGACTGGGATTTTCGAGATCTCTGCTGGACTCTGTGCCACTCTGCATGAGTTATCCTCATTGCATCAGTCTAATTTCCAATTCTGTCTATTTCTGTCTCATGCAGGTAATCAGGATGTTCCTAATTCCTGTCTCATCCATCACCTCATTGAAGCTGGTTGGTCAGCCAGAGAGGGATGGAGAGGGAGATCTGGAGCCTTCAGTAAATCCTGCAGCCCGTAAGATCACTCACAATAAACAGTACAGGGTAGAGGTAGTAGACTTCTATATTCAGACCTGGAAGACAGGACATAGACACAGATCTGGGCAAGGAACAGCAACATTCTAGACTTCATTTCCACCATCTTGTGAGGGTCCTGCTTTCACCTCTGCTGTACTGGTCCTCAATGCGACAGCACAGGGGATCGCAGGCATCAATCCTGGCCCATGCTGTGTTCGTGATCTCTGTAATATCCTCCAGTCCCGATAATCCTACCTCTGTCTGGAATCTCCTCTAGTCCACACCATTCTGCGTCTCTGTCAGGTTCTCCAATCCCTAACACCCTAATTCCTAAACTTCTGCAATAGATACTAAATTCCTTCATCCCTGTAAACCCTGACAGTCCTGTCTATCCCTATAAGATCCTCCCACCAATACCACCCTCCATGTCAACGTATTTGTCTTTAACCTCTCCATCGGTCCCTATCTATCTAATCTTCTCCAGTTCCTACCACCCTTCCTTAGCTGTGAAAATTTTGTAATCTCCTTATCCTTCTCCAATTCTTTGATCTTTATCTTGTTAAATTTCACCCTCATTCCCGAGACCATACCCCTCGCGACCACAGGAACCTCTTTCAGTTTGTGCAACCCTCCCCATCTGTGTAACTGCCTCCATCCCAGCAACCTGGCATTCTCCATTGCCTTCCGATCTCTGTAACCATCAGAACCGAGAAGCTTTCTTATAACTGTAAACGTCTTCAGTCACTACAATCTTCCATATGTCTGTTAGTACACACAATACACTTCTCCCGGAAACACTCCCCGTCTGTGCCTCTCAGACTGTCTGCCTCTCTCTACATCCATCCCTATCCCTATCTCCAGAATCTAATCCAGCTCCCTCTATCTCTGTAAATTCCTCCAATCCCCAAACCCCTTTGTCCCTCTGACATTCTTGACCAGATGTAACTTTGTTTAACTCTAACATCCTTGAGTCCCTGTAAGCCTCCCTATCTCTGTAACCTCTACCCATCTGTTCAAACCCCCACCACTGAGGAATGACTCCCTGTATTCGCCATAAGGCAGATGGAATGACAGTGAACAGATATGATGGAACTGTCATTCCAGAGATTTAGCTGCAGAATGACCATCACTGGGAGGTGAATACTGAAGGGTTGTTGGGATAGAGTTATAGAGTCGGAGAGATGCACAGCATGGAAACCGACCCTTTGGTCCAATCCATCCATGCTGAGCAGATATCCCAACCCAATCTAGTCCCAATAGGCAGACGAGGCAAAAAGCTAACAAGTTGTGAAGGAAGAATGAGGTTAATGTATTAATGAGACAGTCATGTGGATCTGAATATCAAAAGTGGAGCTGAGAATAAGCAAACAGCAGCAACCGTTAGCAGGAATTCTTTTGTAGGCACCAACCAGTGATGGAAATGTCAATATGGTTACAGTCAGGACACTGAATGTACTTATGGCAAGGGCAGTACAGTAACTGTGTGTAACAGTGGTCTCCATGCCGACTGATACAGCACTGTCAGTGCTGTAACAGATAGAATCCTGGATTGTATGTGAGATGGTTTTCTATAACATCATATCATATTTGTAGATCAAATGCTGTGTACTAATAAATATCTAATAATCCCATTATAAAGGAGTTTTGTAAGCAGAGACCCATTATATTATGCAGGATATATTGAGTTTGTGCTCAGACCATGAGATGTAGGAGGGGAATGAGGCCATTTGGCCCATTGAGTATGCTCTGTCCTTCAATCAGATCATGGTGGATCTGATACTGTTCAACTCTATTTTCCTGCCTTTTCCACAAAACCCTTGTTTTGCTGATTCATTAACATCTGCAGGAGGTTACAGAACAGTTGGAGAGGTAGACAGAAATGGCAAATTGAGTTTAACCTGGACAAGTGTGAGATGATGTCAAATTTAATAAGAATGTTAGCATACTGAGGGATATTGATATACAGAAGAATTTTGGTGCAAGTCAGTAACTCCCAGAAAATGGCAACAAAAGTGTTTCAGATGGGAAAGAAAGCAAATGGAGTACTAGCCTTCATCAGTCACAATGTTGGGTATAGTGGTTTGCATCTGATGCTGTGATTCTATAAAATGTTTGTTTGGCCACATTTGGAGTACTGTGTGCAGTTCTCATCTACACACAATAGGGAGGATGTGGAGAGGGTGCAAAACAGGTTTATCAGCACGTTGCCTGTGTTAGGGTTTTTAAGGGTGTGTTAGGTGTAAGAGGAAATTAAACAAAGTTGGATTGTTTTGTGAGAGTATCAGAGGCTGACAGGTGACCAGGTACAGGAATATAACATTTGGAACTGGGATAAATAATGTTGATAGTCAGAATCTCTTTTCCAATGTGTAAGTTTCAAATACTGGAGCGCATAGGTTTAAGGTGAGAAAGAGGAAGTTTAAATGAGATGTGTGAGACAAGTTTTTTGTTTACATAGAGTGGATGTTACCGAGGGAGGTCGTAGAAGCAGAAATGTGAGTAAAGTTTTGAAGTGGGATTTAGACAGAAACATGGTATGAGTTAGAATTGCATCATGGACAGCTCTGACGTGGTGGGCCGAAGGGCCTGCTGCTGTGCTCTACTGTTCTGTTTACTAACTTCCCAGCATCTGCCCGATCAGACCCCCTCAGAATCTTGGATGTTTCATTCCATTTCTCTCTCATTATCTAAACTTCAATGGGTTCAACCTCAAACTACTCCACCTCTTCTCATTAGAAAATCCCTCAATTCCCAGGATCAGCCGAGTGAACCTTTTCTGGACTGCCTCCAATGCGACAATATCCCTCCTTTGGGCACTCACACTGTTCATAATATTCGAGGTGTGGTCTGACTTGTACCTTGCATCGTTTTAGCTAGACCTGCCTATTTTTAGACTCCATTCCATCTGTAATAAATGCCAGTATTTGATTTGCCTTCTCTATTACCTGCTGACCCTGTAAGCTACCGTTTTCAGATTGATAAACAAGATCTCCCTCAACCCTTTCTGCTGTCAGTCTGAAACCAAATATTGTTAGCCTGACAGTAAGTCGAGAGCATACTGAAATTGTTAGAAAGGATATGTCAATATATAATAACTGGCCACTTAGAAACACATTTGATAAAAGAGAATTTGTTTTTGAGCCTGTTGGATTTAATTTGTTGGTGTGAATATAAATGGCAGAATTGTAAGTTTGCAGGAGGGGTGTAGTGGTATAGGGGATATGGTGTATTTGAATCATCAGAAGCCTTTGCGCAAATTTCAATAAGGGCTAAAGAGTAACTTGGTAGCGAATAGGGCCTCTTAAAGATCAATAAGGTCACCCATGTGTGGCACCAGAGGAGAAGGGTGAGATATTAGACAAAATAATCTTGTCAGTATTTGCTGTGGCGAAAGACATGGAAGCTCAGGAACTTGAGGAAATAAGTAATGATGTCTTGGAAAGAATCCTCACCAGAGAAGAGCAAGTGCTGGAATCTTAAAACAAATAAAGGTAGATCAATCCTCAGTAGCTCATTGGGTCGATCCTAGAATATTGTGGGAAGCGAGGGAAGAGCTTGCAGTGTCCCTAACAGAGATATTTATATTATCAACAGACACAGTGAAGTGTTGGAAGAATGGAGGGCGGCTGATGCTGTTCCATCGCTTAAGGACTGCAGGGAAAAGCCAGGAAATTACAGCCCCTTGAGCCTAATGATGGGGAAGTTATTGGAGGAGATTCTGGGAGAAAGGAGCTCCTTACATTTACAAAGGCAAGGGCTGATTTGAGTTGGTCAGGATGGCTTTGTGACTGGAAAACCATGTTTCACAAACCAAATTGAGGGGGTGGCCAAAGATGGATGAAGGCAGAGCAGTCAATGTTGTCCATGTGGACTTTAGCATCTAGTCAAGAGGAAGGAGGAAGTTTACTTAAGGTCGAGGAAGCAAGGATCAGACAGGGCTCCAGAGAGTTGCTTTGGGTGGCACGGTGTCTCAAGTGGTTAGCACTGCGACCTCATAGCACCACGGACTCCATTTCGCTTCCAGCCTCAGGCGACTGTCTGTGGGGAGTTTGCGCATTCTTCCCGTGTCTGTGTGGTTTTCCTCCAGGTGGTCTGGTTTCCCCCCACAGCCCAAAGATGTGCAGATTATGTGACTCAGCCATGCTAAATTAACCATAGTGTTCACGGATGTGCAGGTGTGGCGCATTAGTCAGGGCAAATGGAGAGTAATAGAGTGGGGGAATGGGGCTGCGTTGGATACTGTTTGGAAGATTGGTATGGACGTGTTGGGCCAAATGGCCCATTTCCACACAGCAGGGATTCTCTGAAGGTACCAGGAAGGAACTGAGGAATGGACTTAGGGCAACTAGAAGGGGGCGTGAAAAAGCATTGTTGGGAAGTATTAAGGAAAACCGTAAGGTATTCTCCACTTATGGGAGGAACAAGAGCATGGCCAGAGTGAGAACAGGGCCGGTCAGGGATAGTGGAAGGAACTTGTGCCTGGGGTCATAGGAGATAGGGGAGGTCCTTAATGAATACTATGCCTCAGTATTCACTGCTGAGAGGGACCTTGTCATTTGTTAGGACAGCGTGAAACAGGCTGATGTACGTGAACAGGTGGATGTTAAGAAGGGGGATGTGCTGAGAATTATGTAAAAGATAAGTCACTGAGCCAGACTGGATGAGTCCATAGTTAATATACGAAGCGAGGGAATGGATTGCTGCGCACATTGGTGATGACCTTTGCACCCTCACTGTCCACTGGAGTCGGACCAGATGATTGGAGGCAGGAAAATATTATTCCCTTGTTCAGGAAAGGGAATAAGGATAATCCTGGGAATTGCACACCTGTCAGTCTTATGTCTGTGGTGTGCAGATTATTGGAGAGGACTGAGAGACAGGATTTATTATTCATTGGGAAACCATAGTTTGATCAGAGATAGTCAGCATGGTTTTGTCAGGAGCAGGTCATGCCTTACAAGTCTTATTGAATCTTTTGAGAATGTGACGAAATACCTTTATGGCTCATTCAGAAAGTATGGAGGAATGGGGTACAGGGAAAGCTGTCTATCTGGATATGGGATTACTGGCCCACAGAAGACAGAGGGTGATGATAGATAGAAACCATTCATCTTGGAGCTCAATGACCAGTGGTTTTCTGCAGGGAGTGGCTATAGGACCTCTGCTCTTTGTGAGTTTATGAATAAGTTGGATGTGTGAGTGGAAAAGTCGGTTAGTAAGTTTCCCAATGACACAAAGGTTGGTGGAGTGGTTGATGGTGTGGGGGGCTGTTATAGGTTGCAACGGGACATTGACAAGATGCTGAGAAGTAGTAGATGGAGTTCAATCTGGAAAAGTGTGAAGTCATTCATTTTAGAAGATTGAATTTGAATGCAGAATTCCTGGTTAATGGTAGGATCCTTGGCAGTGTGGAGGAACAGATCCATAGATCCCTCAAAGTAGCCACCCAAGCTGATCGGCTTGTTAAGAAGGAATATATTGTGTGGGATTTCATTAGTTTGGGGATTGAGTTTTAAAGCCGTGAGGTTATGTTGCAGCTCTGTAGAGCCCTGGTTAGACCCCAGTTGGAATATTGTGTTCAGTTCTGGTCTCTTCATTACAGGAAGGATGTGGAAGCTTTAGAGAGGGTAAAGAGGAGATTTACCAGGATGCTGCCTGTACTGGAGGGCATGTCTTATGAAGAAAGGTTGAGGGAGCTAAGGCTTTTCTCATTGGAGTGAAGAAGGATGAGAGGTGACTTGGCAGAGATGAACAAGGTGATGAAAGTCATAGATAGAGTGAATAGAGAGATTTTTTTACCCTGACATGGATAGCTATTACAAGGGGTTATAATTTTCCAGTGATTACCAGATGGTTAAGGGGAGATCTCGGAGGTAGGTTCGTTACATATAGAGTGGTGTATGTGGAATGCACTGCCAGCGGTGGCAGTTAAGTTAGATGCATTAGGGACATTTAATATACTTCTGGATAGGCACATGGATGATAATAAAATGAAGGGAATGGAAGTTAGAGTCATAGAGATGTACAGCATGGAAACAGACACTTCAGTCCAACCTGTCCATACCAACCAGATATCCCAACCCAATCTAGTCCCACCTGCCAGCACCTGGTCCAAACCCTTCATATTCATATACCCATCCAAATACCTCTTAAATGTTGCAATTGTACCAGCCTCCACCACTTCTTCTGGCAGCTCATTCCATACACGTACCACCCTCTGTGTGAAAAAGTTGCCCCTTAGGTCTCTTTTATATCTTTCCCCTCTTATCCTAAACCCAACTTCCCAACCCCGGCAACATACTTTGTCTATTTACCCTATCCATGCCCTTCATAATTTTGTAAACCTCTATAAGGTCACCCCTCAGCCTCTGACACTCCAATGAAAAAAGCCCCAGCCAGTTCAGCCTCTCCCTGTAGCTCAAATCCTCCAACCCTGGCAACATACTTGTAAATCTTTTCTGAATGCTTTCAAGTTTACCAACTTCTTTCCAATAGTAAGGAGAACAGAATTGCACGCAATATTACAACAGTGGCCTAACCAATGTGCTGTACAGTCGCAACATGACCTCCCAACTCCTAAACTCAATACTCAGACCAATAAACGAAAGCATACCAAACGCCTTCTTCATTTTCCTATCTACCTGCGACTCCACTTTCAAGGTGCTATGAACCTGAACCCCAAGGTCTCTTGGTTCAGCAACACTCCCTAGGACCTTACCATTAAGTGTGTAAGTCCTGCTAAGATTTGCTTTCCCAAAATGCAGCACCTTGCATTTATCTGAATTAAACTCTATCTGCCACTTTTTTTTATCTTATGGTCGGATAAAAGATTGGTATATCATCATGGCCGAAGGGTCTTGTTCTGTACTGTTCTGCGTTCTACATGTCGTATGGAAAGCTGGGTAATAAGCTCAGATCAGTGTAAAAGGTTATGATGTTCAGGAGGAGCTAGTCAACTGGACAGAAAATTGGGCTTGATGGTAGGAGACTGAGGGTGATGGGAGACATATTGTTTTTCTGACTGGAGGCATGTGACCAGCGGTGGAGTGGGCCCACTGTTGTTTGTCATTTGGATAAATGGGGGTTTGGATGGGAATATTGTTAAGTAAGTTTTTTGGGTGACACTGAAATTGGTGGTAAACTGAACAGTGATGAAGGTTATCTGTGATACAAACAGGATGGACAGTACTGCTGGGATAGTGGGCTGAAGAATAGCAGATGGAGTTTAATTAGATAAATGTGAAGTGTGTCATTTTGATGAAACAAACCAGGGTGGGACTTGTACAGTTAATGTTCGGGCCCTGGATAGTGTTGTCAGTCAGTGACCCAGTGATGCAGGTACACAGTTCTTTAAAAGTGGTGTCACAGATAGACAGGCTGGTGAAGAAGGCGTTTGGGATGGTTTCATTCACAGGGCAGAGCATTAAGAGTAGGAGTTGGGACATCATGTTGTATCTGTACAAGACATTGGTCAGGCCACCATAAAAGCATTGTTGATCAGTGGGAAGAACTCATCTGGTTCACTGACCTCCTTTTGTGTAGAACATCTGACATTCTAACCTGGTCTGGCTAACATGTGACTCCAGACCCACTGCAACATGGCTGACTCTGAGCTGTCCTCTGTGTAATTAGCAGTGACACCCACATCCCATGAATGAATAAATAAAAATACATATATCCCTCCCTACCTCTGCAAACACCTCCAGCTGCAGCAATTCAGACTGGCTTTGTAACACCGTTCAGGTCCTGACCACTCTCTGAAACACTCTCACCACCTCCAGCACCTTCACCTCTCCCTGTTCCTTTTGTGACATTAAACCCTTACACTGATTCCTCTTCCCACTGCCCAACTTCTGCTAGCAGACCCTTTGCAATCCCTTTAACACTTACTCCTAAAACATTCTCTCACTTCAGGATTTTCAGTACTTTTTGGTGATCTTCTAAGCCTCATAATCTAATATGATCCATTTTGTCCTGAGTGAGAGGCCGGTGGGAATTTCTTGCTGAGATTTTGTCTGTTTCAATGGAATGTTCTTTTGTTGAGTGATTTACACTTCCTTCAAACTGTTCATTTAGAGGCACATATTTCAGTCTGTTTCGCCTCTTTGCCATGGTCAGTTCTCATCTCAAACCCATGTAATTGGCTGTTTTTGTTTCTAGTTGTAGCTTGTCCTTTCTGTGGTTCACTTTAAAACTTTATATTCTTTAAACTGCACTTTATCACAATTTCTCTGAGGATCTCTCCAGGTGACATTACTCAGTCACTAAGTTTCATCACACAACGGTCGCTCTGAGATAGTTATGTCCCTAGCCAGTTGCACAATTTGTTATTCAAAAAAAACACCGAAATTTTTTTTTCTGAACTCCTCTTCCAATATCACTGTTGTCAGTGTGACTGTCCCAGATTATGTGAATATTGAAGTTTCCCAAAATTATCACAATGCCTTTGTTAAAAAATTCCAATGAGTTCCTGTTTAATGCAGTGATGAGCAATGGAATGCAGTTCGGTGGCCTAAAACTGTTCTGCTGCTTGTGTCCCTGGCAAGTAGTAGCCAGAATTTACATTCAGACTGACTCTACTTCATGATCTGAGGTCAAATGATTTCTCTGTAATGCCTTTGTTATCCATTATTGTTAGCGTTGCCCATTTTGCCTGAGTTTGCACAAGGTTGTGAACCAATGAATATTTATGCCCACCTTTTGTGCGCCCTGTACGCATGTCTCTCTGGTGTCTAAATCTCTTTTATCTCTGTGTCACAAATCAATCTACCTTATTGAAGAGACATTATCCATTCCAAAAAAACATAAGTTACTCTTTCCCACAATTTCCTGTCACAGACCTATTCCCTGATGTACATTCCCTGATGTAGTTAAACTCTGTCCCATCCTGTTCCTTTCTGCTTGTTTTCAGTCACATTCCCATGCTGCTCCCATACTTCACCTTTTCTCTTTGCATTTGGAAAGCTCGTTTCACCTGAACCCTGTCCCAGCATCGTCTGTGTCAGTTTAAAGCCCTGTCCCATAAACCTACCGACATGATTGGCCAGGACACTGGTTCCGATACAGTTCCAGTGGGACCATCCTAATGGACTATTTATTAAATCGGGTATGGGATGTGGGTGCCTCTGGCTGACCAGCCTTTCTTGGCCAGCCCTAGCTGCCTTCGAGCTAAGTAACTTGCTCGGCCATTTCAGAGGGTAATTGAGAGGCAAACACTTTGCTGTGGTATGTCGTGTAGACCACGTGAGGATGAGCAGATGTCCTTATCTAAAGGACAAGTATTTGGTTTTTTTGTACATCAGCAATGGTTTCATATTTATTTATGGATTGTTAATTACTATTTTTAAAATTATTAATTTCAAACACCACCATTTCTGATGGTGGGATTCAAACCCTCTTTCCCTGAACATTAGCTGAGGTTTTGGACACATGCTCTAGCAATAATACTACTTGGCCATCACTTCGCCTGCTCACTGTTTGGCTCATCCCTGAGCACTGATACCAGGGCATCATGAAGCTAAACCCATTCTTCCAACATGACTGTGTGATCCTGACACCTTCCTGCACTTTGGTGATATCACTTAGTCTCTCTCCATGTGGTATCCCTCACTGTGTGGATCTAATTGCTGCCCCTGTCAGCGCCTCCCGCTCTTCCAGTTACTCCAGATCCTGAGCTAACAGAATTCTCCACTCCGGAGAAATGCAACAGCATAACTCAGGGATGGAGTGGGATTTTCCAGATATCTGTGGGGCTCATTTCCATTCTCCATGTGTAACCCTCACTGCATCAGTCTAATTTTCTATTCTGTCTATTTTTCTGACTCCTGTAGGTGTTTAGGAAGTTCCTGACTCAATAGACCTCCCAATTGCTGGGGGTCTCGTTCAACACCACATTGAAGATAGTTGGTCAGCCAGAGAGACAAAGGGCAGGGAGATGTGGAGTCTTCAATAAATCCTGCAGTGAGGTAAGATCACTCAGAGTGCACAGAGCAGGGAGCAATGAGAGGGCTCCAAACATCGCTAACAGGACATGACATAGATACAGTGCTGGAGGGGGAGCACAGTACAGTACAGACACACCCCAGACTCGATCACCACCTCTACTTTAATTTACGTTGCACTGAGACAGCATGGGGAGTTCATAGTTATCAATCCAGGCCGGTGCTGTCTTAGTGAACATCAGGACAACAGAAGGGCAAGCAGTCCTCCGACGAGAGGTTGGGGATGCTGCCTGGGATCTTTCTGTTCTGTGCTCTCCCTCCATCACTGTGCTAAGACTCACTACTCTGCAACTCTGTGCCTATGGCATGGCTTGTGCACCAGTGTCTTCAGTAATTTTTAACTCCTATAATTGTTCCTGTCCCTGTAACTACCTCCCTTCCCGACAGTCCTCCACATATTTGAAATGTACTGCATTCCAGACTACCATCCCTATCGCTGTAACTTGCTTCAGTGTCTACAACATGCTTTATTTCAGTACTGTAATCCTCTTTAACTGGATACAGAGTGATACAGCATGGAAACAGAACCTGTGGTACAACTCATCAATGCTCTCCATGTTTCCTATAATGAATGAGTCTCATTTGCCTGAGTTCGGCCTTAGCTCTTCAAACCTTCTCCCCTCCATGTACCTGCCCAAATGTCTTTTCCATGTTGTAATTGTTCTTGTTTCTCCCATGTTCCCCTGGCAGTCTGTGCACCATCCTCTGTGGATAATGTTGCCCCTCAGGTCCCTCTTTAATTCTTTGCTCTCTCACGTCCCGTTTGTACTCTCGAGTTTTGGACTCCCTTACCTTTGGCTATTCACCATTCTTAGGACCAATCCTTGTGGCACTCCACTGGTCACAGACCTCCAGTCTGATAAGCAAACCTCCACCACCACCCTCTATCTTCTACCTTTGAGCCAGTTCTGTATCCATATAGCTAGTTCTCCCTATATTCCGTGAGATCGAATCTTGCTAATCAGTGTCCCATGGGGAACCTTGTCAAACACCTTACTGAAGTTCCATATAGATCACATCTACTGCTCAACCCTCTTCAATCCTCTTTGATACTTCTTCAAAAAACTCAATCAAGTTTGTGAGACATGATCTCCCATGCACTAATCTCTATCTCTAATCAATCCTTGCTTTTCCAAATACATGGACATCCTGTCCCTCAGGATTCCCTCCAACAACTTGCCCACCACCGACGTCAGGCTCACTGCTCTATAATTCTCTGGCTTGTCCTTAACCACTCTTCTTAAACAGTGGCACCACGTTAGCCGACCTCCAGTCTTCCGGCACCTCACCTGTGACTATCAATGATACAAATATCTCAGCAAGAGGCCCAGCAATCACTTCTCTAGCTTCCCACAGAGTTCAAGGGTACACCTGATCAGGTCCTGGGAATTTATCCACCTTTATGCATTTCAAGACATCCAGCACTTGCTCCTCTGTAATATAGACATTTTGCAAGGTGTCACCATCTATTTCCCTACATTCTATATCTTCCATATCCTTTTCCACAGTAAAAACTGATGCAAAATATTCGTTTAGTATCTCTGTCTTTTAAACGTTGTAATTGTAACCACGTCCACCCTTCCTCAGGAAGTTCATTCCACAATCAAAACACCCTCTGTGTAACAATTTGCCCCCATGTCTTTTTTTTTGAACATCTCTCTCTTCTAACCTTAAAAATGTGGTCCCTCCTCTTGAGAGTCCCCCATCCTGTGGAAAAGGCAACTACCATTAAATCAATTTATATCTCATTTTTTAAAATAAACTTTTATAACATCACATCTCAAACTCCAGGCTCCAGTGAAAAAAGACTCCGCCTATCCAGCCATTTTTCAGAACTCAAGCCTTCCATATCCAACAATGTCCTGGTAAATCTCTGCTGAACACCCTGCAGCTTAATAATATCCTCCCTATAACTGGGCGACCAGAACTCGACAGAATAGTGCAGAAGAGGCCTCATAAATGTCTGCACAATCTCAACATGACGTCCCAAATCCACCACTCAATGGACTGAGCAATAGTCAGGCATGCAAAGCACTGTCTTATCCATCCTGTGATGCAAGCTTCAAGATTTATGTACCTGAACCCGGAGGTCCCTCTGCTCTAAAACACTAACCGAAGCCCTAACATTAATTGTATAAGCTCTACCCTTGTTTGTTTTACCAAGTACCCTACCTCGCATTTATTCAGATTGAATACCATCTACAGTTTTTCAGCCCATTCACCCATTTCATCAAGATCCCTTTGTAATCTCAAAAAACCTCCTTCACTACCCACTATGCCACCCTGCAGCCTTTCCAGCACATCACACATGGCTGTCAATGGTACAAATATCTTTGCTCACGGCTCCACAATTTCTTCCCTAGCATCGCACAGTGTCCTGTGATACACTTAATCAGGTCCTGGGTCTATCCATTCCTTTGTGTTGTAAAATCTCCAGCACCACCTCTTCTATAACATGCACTCTTTTTAAGTCATAGAGATGGGCAGCATGGAAACAGACCCTTTGGTCCAACTCATCTATGCTGACCAGAAGATCTAAACACATCCATTCCATTTACCAGCATTTGGCCAATGTATCTCTTAAACCCTTATTATTCATATATCCATCCAGATACCTTTTAAATGTTGTCATAGTATCAGTATCTACTACTTTCTCTCTCAGCTCATTCCATACATACATCACCGTGTGCATAAAAAAGCTGTCCCTTCAGTGCCGTTTGAACCTTTCCCCTTCAACCTTAAACCTATGCTCTCTAGGTTTGGACTCTTGAACCCCTGGGAAAAGACCTTGACTGTTTACCCAATCCCTACCCTTCATGTTTATATAAACCTCTGTCAGGTCACCACTCAGTCTCCGATGCTCCAGGGAAAATAACCCCAGCTTATTCAGCAACAACCCTGGCAACATCTTGTTAATCTTTTCTGAACACTTTCAACTTTCACAACATCCTTCCTATAGCAGGGATACTGGAATTGCAGAGAACTCCAAATGTGGTCTAACATATTACTCTTGTCCCCTGAGTACCCCAGTCTTTGTCCACAATAAGTTCTGGAGTAAAAAATGTGTTTAAGGTCTTAGCCATATCCTGCGGTTCCACACACTAATGATCTCATTGATCTTTAAGGGACACTATTTTGTCTCGAGTTACTCTTTTACTCTTAATATATTTATACAATCACTTTTGGATTCTCCTTATCATTCTCTGCTGAGGCTATTTCATGTACCCTTTCTGCATTCCTGATTTCTACCCAAAGTGTATTCCTAAAGATCCTGTGATCCTCAGGGATTCCCTTGATCCAGCTGGCTCTACCTGACATGTGCCCCCTTTTCCTTGACCAGACCCTCAATAGACAGCCAATGTTTCCTAATGCTGTCAACATTGGCCTGCACACAAACAGGAACGTGCTGGTGGTGATCGTTCAATTTATCTCACTTTTAAAATATTCTCACTTGCCAGACTTGCCTTTCTCTGCAAATAGACTCCCCAATCACCTTTTGAGAGTTCCTGGCTAATATTATCAAGATTAGTCTGGCCCCATTTTATAACTTGAACCTGTGGACCAGCCCTGTCCTTTTCCATCGCTATTTTTAAACTAATAGACTTGAGTCACTTTGGCAAAATGCTTTCCCACTCACACCTCAGTCCCTTTCCCTACCTTGTTTCCCAAGGGGAGGTCAGGTTTTGCCCCTTTCTCTTTTCAGGCCATTTACATATTGATTGGGAGTTTTCTGGAACACAATTGCCAACTTCCTCCCTTGCAAACACTGAACACTGGCAGTCCCAGTCTCGGTTTGGAAAGTTTAAAAACCCCAAACATAACAGTCCTATTATGATGATTGATATTTGAGATCTCCTGATATGTTTGTTCCTCAGTCTGCTACTGATTATTCGGGGTCAGTAGGACAATCGTGTCAGAGTGATGACCCATTCTTATTTCTCAGTTCCACTAACATAGCTTCACTGGGTGATCCTACAGGAATATCCTTTCTCGGTACTGATGTAATGATTCATGCAATCAAACCCACCACCACACATCCTCTCTTGCCTCCCCTTTGATGCTTCCTGTAGCATCTCCACTTTGACACATTTCCTGCTATGTTCTTGCGTGCCTTGTCTGCTGAAATTGCTGTCTTCAACTTGGGCACCAACCTCAATCTTCTTTCTGGTCTTATGACTGTTTAAGGTGCAACACCCTGCCAGATTAGATTATATCCTCTCAAGCAGCTCTAACAATTCGCCCCATCAGGATGTGGGTCCCCCTCCTGCTCCCTGTCAACCTGTGCTGACACCATCAGCTTTGTTTCTGTAATAATTATAATATCCCAGTCCCATGTTCCAATCCATGCCCCGAGTTCATCTTCCTTAGCTGTCAGGCCCCTTGCATTGAAATAAATGCAGTTTAATCATCAGTTCCCCCTCTCCCATTTCCTGCTATGTTCTTGCGTGCCTTGTCTGCTGAAATTGCTGTCTTTAACTTGGGCACCAACCTCAATCTTCTTTCTGGCGTTATGACTGTTTAAGGTGCAACACCCTGCCAGATTAGATTATATCCTCTCAAGCAGCTCTAACAATTCGCCCCATCAGGATGTGGGTCCCCCTCCTGCTCCCTGTCAACCTGTGCTGACACCTTCAGACATCCAGGGACTTGCCCACCAAGGTCCCGGTGTTACTCAGTTCTCCAGGAGGACCTACCCTTCATGATGTATATTCTTCGCTTATGAGACTTCCCACAGTGCATTACCTCACAGTGATCAGAAGTAAACTCCATCTGCCATTACTCAGAGGGTGTACAACTTTGAGTATGACTAACTTCATCCAGTCTCCCCAACTATCCCTACCTCTAATTGTCGAGAGAATGCGCAACCCTCCCTATTGCGTTAACCTCCTCCAGTCCCTCTCACGGACACCATCTATGTAAGCTTCTCCTGTTCCTGACTATATTTTCCTCCTGTTCCAATAAACCCTTGTGAACTTTGTGACCTAGTCCAATCTCTGCAGTGCTCTGTATAATCAGCCTCACTGTGCCTGGAACCTGGCTTCAATTCCAGCCTTGGCCGACTGTCTGTGTGGACTTTGCATGTTCTCCCCCCGACTGTGTGGCTTTCTTCCGGGTGCTTTGGTTTCCTGCCATAGTTCAACATTTTCACGATACGTGGATTGGCCATCATAAATTGACTGTAGTATTCAGGCAAGTGTGGTTTAGGTGAGTTCACCATGAGGAATGCAGGATTTATTGGACAGGGAGAGGGATGGGTCTGGTTAGGACGCTCTTTAGAGGGTTGGTGTGGACTTGTTGGGACGAATGGCCTGTTTCCACACTGGAGATTCTATTCAGGTTATTGTCCAGTCCTGTCAACCATTCCTGTCTCTTGAACCTTGCCTCATCCCCAATACTCTCCTTATATGTGTAATCTCCAACAGTTTCTAAAACATTTCTTGGCGATGTAAGCTTCTCCAGTCCTTACAAAGATCGATATGACTGTCACCTCTTCCTGCTCTTAGAACCCTCTCTATAACTATTGCCATTCGTTACTGCACTCCCAATCACTGTTCCATCCTGAAACCCCCAAAAGCATTTATATCTCTGTAAACTCATCTGGACTGTCTATACTTACTTTTGATAATCCCGTTCTGAGACTTTCTCGATATCAAAAAAGTCATTAAGTGTAGATAACCCTTATTACTGTAACCTCCCTTCAACCTTACAGCACTGAGGATCTGTAGAACCTCTTTTCAAACAGACAGCCATCTCTGTGTCTGTAATCTCCTCTACTCCCCATAATACATTCTGTCTGAGCTCCTCTGTAGTCCATTAAACACTGTTTAACACTGTCTGTATCAGTGTAACCTTCACCAAAAACACAACCTTCCCTATCTGTGTAAATCCCTTCACCAGTCCCTATCCCTCTAAGCTCCGTCTAACAATACAACCCTCCATGTTTGTGTATTCACCTTCAGTCCCTACTCATCTCCCTATCTGTCTAACCTTCTCCATGCATTTTTGCTACAGTCTCTTCAACTGTCCCTGTCAGTGTAATATCTTCCAGTCCCGAAAACTCCCCACTCTTTAACTTTCTCAGGCCACACAACCCTCACTATCTGTGACCTACTCCTGTCGGAGAACCCTCCCTCTGTAAACTGCTCCAACTCTTCAACTCTCCATAAGCTCCTGCAGCTCCTACAGCCCTCCCTATCTACCAAACCTCTTCCAGTCCCTAAAACGCCATCAGTCTTTGGAGACCCTACCACCATCCCTATCTGTGTTATCTTCTCAGGTCCCTGCAACACTCCCAATCTGTAGATCCCACTCCAATGCCTGTGTCTCTCCCGATCCTGTTCCTACAAGACTCATTAACAATGTAACATCCTCCCGTCACTATCACCCACCCTGTCAATGTAAGCTCCTCCTGTATCTCCAAACATTTACTCATCTCCACAACCTTCTCCAGCTCTTACCCCCATCTGTGTAAACATCACTCTCCACTTGAACCCTCCCTACCGCAGGAACTTCCTTCTGTTTGTGCTATGCTCCCTTATCTGTGACACTGTCTCCAACCAAACTTGCTACCCAATCTCTCAAAAAAGAATCCAGATTCCACACCCTCCATGTCTAAATAACCCCCAGAACCTAAGCCTTCCTATATCTATAAACATCTTCAGTCACGATGACCCTCCATATCTCTGTTTGTTCCGCCAGATGATACAAACCTCTTTATCTCTGTAATTTGCTCAGCTCCCTAAAACAGTCCCTGTCTGCGTAATCCAACCCTGTCCTACAAACATCCTTATCCCTGGAAACTTCTCTATTCCTCCCAACATTCCCAACTCCATGAACCTGTCAGCCCTACAGCTCTCCACATTTCTGTAACCTCCTGGGTCTATGGTCCTCCCTCCCTGTGAAACCACCTCCAGTCCCCACATCCCTCCCAATCTGGGTCCTCTGCTCCAGATCAGGCCATTGCTGTCTCTGTAAACACCTGCACTCCTGACAACTCTTCCCATTTGTGTAACCTCGTTCAGACCCCATACTCTCCAGCTTCCTGCATCCTCTTCCTGCATTGCAACCAAAACCATGTTTATGTAACAACCTCCAGTGCTTAAACCTCCCCGACTCAGTAACCTCTTGCAGTCCTAACAAAGCACCTGAACTGTGAAACCTCTCATTTCCCTACAATCCTCCCTCCCTCCCTCCTCAAATGCCTTCATCACCATGAAACCTCACAATTACTGAAGCCTCCTTTTGGCACTGCAAACCCTCCTAATGTCTGCAAAATCCTTGTTACCTGTATCCCTCCCTATCTCTGTAACCCCCACCACCCTCTTGTGCCCTTCTGGGGAACATGGCAGAGGACGGAAGATTTGTAGCGTCTGGACCATATATACGGAGGTAGAATTCTGGAAATTACAGAGTTGGTCTAATGTTTGTGGTGTGCAGATTATTGGCGAGGACTCTAAAGAAAGGATTTATGACTACTTGGAAAGCCATAGTTAAATTAGAGACAGCATGGGTTTGTGAGGGGTCAGGTCATGCCTCACAAACCTTATTGAATTCTGTGAGGTTATGACAGAATACATTGATGGCTCATTCAGAAAAGAAGGATGAATGGGATACAGGGAAATCTGTCTGTCTGGATGCAGGATCGGATGGCCCAGAGAAGACAGAGTATGGCGGCAGATGGACAGTATTGAGCCTGAAGCTCAGTGACCAGTGGTGTTCTGTAACAATCATCTCTGGGACTCTGCTCTTTGTGATTTTTGTAAATGACTTGGATGTGGATGTTGGAGAGTGGGTTAGTAAGTTTGCCAATCACACCAAGGTTGGTGAAGTGGTGGGTAATGTGGAGGGCTGTTGTAGGTTGCAATGAGACATTGACAGGACGCAGAGCTGGGCTGGAAGTGGCAGATGGAGTTCAATCTGGAAAAGTGTGAAGTGATTCATTCTGGAAGGTTGAACCTGAATATAGAATACAGCGTTAAAAGGCAAAATACTCGGCATTGTGGAGGAACAGAGAGGGGTGTTATAGAGATAGAGAGGAATATCAGGACAGGAAGATTTTGTGGGTGGCACGGTGGCACAGTGGTTAGCACCGCTGCCTCACAGCACCAGAGACCCGGGTTCAATTCCCGCCTCAGGCGACTCTGTGTGTGGAGTTTGCACATTCTCCCCGTGTCTGCGTGGGTTTCCTCCGGGTGCTCCGGTTTCCTCCCACAATCCAAAAATGTGCATGCTAAATTGACCATGCTAAATTGTATTAGGTGAAGGGGTAAATGTAGGAGTATGGGTCTGGGTGGCAGACGCTTCGGTGGGTCGGTGTGGACTTGTGTAAGTAATCTAATCTAATCTAATCTAATCATGGCATCCATGTCCATCGATCCCTCAAAGTTGCCACGCACGTTGATAGGGTTGCTAAAAAGTCATATGTTGTGTTGGCTTTCCTTAGCAAGGGGATTGATTTCAAGAGCCGTGAGGTTTTACTGCATCTTTATAGCGACCTGGTGAGACCACACTTGGAATATTGGGTTCAGTTCTGGTCCCCTCTTTACAGGAAGGATGTGCAAGTTTTAGAGAGTGTACACAGGAGATTTACCAGGATGCTGCCTGGAATGGAGGGCATTTCTTATGGAGAAAGTTTGAGGGAGCTAAGGCTTTTCTCATTGGAGTGAAGAAGGGGGTGGGGTGACTTGGTAGAGGTGAACAAGGTGATGAGAGGCACAGAGGGAGTGAATAGTGAGAGACTTTTTCTCCTATGGCATAAATGGCTATTACAAGGCGCCATAATTTTAAGGTGATTGGAAGATGGATAAGAGGATAGAGAATGGTAGGTGGTTGGAATGCACTGCCAATGGTGGTAGTAAAATTAGACACATTTGGGACATTTAATAGACTCTTGGACAGACACATAGATAGTAGTAAAATGAAGGGTATGTCGGCTAGTTTGATCTTAGTCGGATAAAAGGTTGGCATAGCATCATGGCCGAAGGGTCTTGGGCTGAACTGTTCTATGTTCTAAGTTTTATGTGGTAAACTGGGTAATAAGCTCAGATCAGTGTAAAAGGATATGGCATTATGGAGGAGCTCGTGAACTGGATACAAAATTTGCTTGATGGAAGGAGACAGAGCGCAATGGGAGACATGTTTTTCTGACTGGAGGTATGTGACCAGCGGTGGAGTGGGTCCCCTGTTGTTTGTCATTTGGATAAATGGTTTGGATGGGAATATTGGTTTCCTGGTAAGTAAGGTTTTTGGGTGTCACTAAAATTGGTGGTAAAGTGGACAGTGAAGAAAGTTATCTATGATACAACAGGATGAACAGTACTGCTGAGATAGTGGGCTGAAGAATAGCAGATGGAATTTAATTAGATAAATGTGAAGTGTTCCATTTTGGTGAAACAAACCAGGGTGGGACTTGTACAGTTAATGTTCGGGCATTGGGTAGTGTTATCAATCAGAGAGCCAAGGATGCAGGTACACAGTTCTTTGAATGTGGTGTCACAGGTAGACAGGCTGGTGAAGCAGGCGTTTGGGGTGGTTACCTTCATTGGGGAGAGCATTAAGAGTAAGAGTTGGGATGTCATGTTGTATCTGTAAAAGACATTGGTGGGGCCACCATAAAAACATTGTTGATCAGTAGGAAGAACTCCTCTAGTCACTTACTTCCTTTAAGGAAGGGCATTAAGTATTCTACCCTGGTTTGGCCAACATTTGACTCCAGACCCACAGCAATATGGCTGACTCTGAGCTACCCTCTGGGTAATTAGCAGTTGGGTCAAAGAATGTTAGTTCAGGCAGTGACACTCACATCCCATGAATAAATAAATAAAAATACATATGTCCCTCCCTACCTCTGCAAACCCCTCCAGCTGCAGCACTCCGTACTGGCTTTGTAACACCGTTCAGACCCTGACCACTCTCTGTAACACTCTCACCACCTCCAGCACCTTCACCTCTCCCTGTTCCTATTGTGTCAATAAACCCTGACCATGGTTCCCCTTCCCACTGCCCTCCTCCTGCGAGCATACCCTTTGCAATCTATTTAACATTTACTCCTAAAACACACTCTCACTTCAGGATTTTAAGTACTTTTTGGGGATCTTCTCAGCCTCATAAACTAGTATGATCCCTTTTGTCCTGAGTGCGGGACCAGTGGGGATTTCTTGCTGAGGTTTATACTGTTTCAATGGAATGTCCTTCTGTTGAGTGTTTTACACTGTTCCTTCAAATGTTTTCTGCTGTTCATTTACAGACACATGTCTCAGTCTGTTTAGCCTGTTTACCTTGGTCATTTCTCCTCTCACACACATGTAATTGGCTATTTTTGTTTCTAGTTGTAGCTTGTCCTCTGTGAACCACTTTAAAACTTTATATTTATTTAAACTGCACTTTATCACAATTTCCCGAAGGATCTCTCCCGGTGACATGACTCATTCACTAAGTTTCATTACATGGTCGCTCTGCGATAGTTATGTCCCTAGCCAGTTGCACAATGTGTTTTTCAAAGAAACACTGAAAAAAAAATTAACCGAAGTCCTCTTCCAATATCAATGTTGACCGTGTGTTGTCCCAGATTATATGAATATTGAAATTTTCCAAAATTATCACAATGCCTTTGTTAAAAAATTCCAATGAGTTCCTGTGTAATGCACTGATGAGCAATGGAATACTGTTCAGTGGCTAAAACTGTTCTGCTTCTTGTGTCCTTGGCAAGTAGTAATTTACATTCAGACTGACTCTACTTCATGATCTGCAGCCAAATGCTTTCTCTGTAATGCCTTTGTTATCCATTATTTTTAGTGTTACCCACTTTTCCTGAGGTTTCGCAAGATTGTGAACCATTGAATATTTTTGTTCACCCTGTATCCATGTCTCCCTGGTGTCTAAATCTCTTTAATCTCTGTGTCACAAATCCATCTACCTTATTACAGTGACGTTGACCATTAAAAAAACATAACTTACTCTTTCCCACAATTTTCTGTCACAAATCTATTTGCTGATGTACAATTTTAGTTAAACTCTGTCCCATCCTGTTCCTTTCTGCTTGTCTTCAGCCACATCCCCATGCTGTTCCATTGCTTCACCTTTTCTCTTTGGATTTGGAAAGTTCCTTTCACCTGAACCCTGTCCCAGCATCCTCTCTGTCAGTTTAAAACCATGTCCATAAACCTACCGACATGATCGGCCAGGACTCTGGTCCCAGCACGGTTCCAGTGGGACCATCCTAATGGATAATTTATTAAATCAGGTATGGGATGTGGGTGTCTCTGGCTGACCAGCCTTTCTTGCCCAGTCCTAGCTGCCCGAGACATGAGTAACTTGCTTGGCCTTTGAAGAGGGTAATTGGGAGGCAAATACTTTGCTGTGGCTATGTCGTGCAGACCACGTGAGGATGGGCAGATGTCCTTCTCTGAATGACATAGCAGCCTGGGATAGCTGCAGCGGTGTTTGTGCAGTGTGTCCAGGAAGCTTTTCTAACTCAGTATGTAGATTGTCCGACCAGAGGGGAGGCCATATTGGATTTGGTACTTGGTAACGAACCGGGACAAGTGATGGACTTGTTAGTGGGTGAACATTTTGGTGATGGTGACCACAATTCTGTGACTTTCACCTTGGTTATGGAGAGAGATAGGTGTGTGCAACAAGGTAGGTTTTACAATTGGGGGAAGGGTAAATACGATGCTGTAAGACAGGATCTGAGGAGCATAAGTTGGGAGCATAAGCTGTCAGGGAAGGATGTCATGGAAATGTGGAACTTTTTCCAGGAACAGATACGACGTGTCCTTGATATGTACCTGTCAGGCAGGGAAGAGATGGTCGTGTGAGGGAACCTTGGTTGACGTGGGAGGTTGAATGTCTTGTAGAGAGGAAGAAGGATGCTTACATAAGGTTGAGGAAACAAGGTTCAGATAGAGCGTTGGCGGCATACAGGATAGCCAGAAGGGAGCTGAAGAAAGGGATTAGGAGAGCTAAGAGAGGGCATCAAAAATCTTTGGCGGGTAGGATCTAGGATAACCCCAAGCCATTTAATGCGTATGTGAGAAACATGAGAATGACGAGAACGAGGGCAGGTCCGATCAAGGACAGTAGTGGGAGACTGTGTATTGAGTCGGAAGAGATAGGAGAGGTCTTGAATGAGTACTTTTCTTCAGTATTTACAAATGAGAGGGACCATATTGTTGAAGAGGAGAATGTGAAACGGACTGGTCAGCGAGAAGAGATACTTGTTAGGAAGGAAGATGTGTTGGGCATTTTGAAAAACTTGAGGATGGACAAGTCCCCCGGGCCTGACGGGATATATCCTAGGATTATGTGGGAAGCAAGAGAGGAAATTGCAGAGCCGTTGGCAATGATCTTTTCATCTTCAATGTCAACAGGGGTGGTACCAGGGGACTAAAGAGTGGCGAATGTTGTGCCCCTGTTCAAAAAAGGGAATAGGGATAACCCCGGGAATTACAGGCCAGTTAGTCTTACTTCGGTGGTAGGCAAAGTAATGGAAAGGGTACTGCGGGATAGGATTTATGAGTATCTGGAAAGATATTGCTTGATTAGGGACAGCCAGCACGGATTTGTGAGGGGTAGATCTTGCCTTACAGGTCTTATTGAATTCTTTGAGGAGGTGACCAAGCATGTGGATGAGGGTAGAGCAGTGGATGTAGTGTACATGGATTTTAGTAAGGCATTTGATACGTTTCCCCATGGTAGGCTCATGCGGAAAGTCAGGAGGCATGGGATAGAGGGAAATTTGGCCAGCTGGATAGAAAACTGGCTAACCGGTCGAAGTCAGAGAGTGGTGGTAGATGGTAAATATTCAGCATGGAGCCCAGTTACAAGTAGAGTTCCACAGGGATCAGTTCTGGGTCCTCTGCTGTTTGTAATTTTTATTAATGACTTGGAAGAGGGAGTCGAAGGGTGGGTCAGTAAATTTGCAGATGATACGAAGATTGGTGGAGTTTTGGATAGTGAGGACGGCTGTTGTCGGCTGCAAAGGGACTTCGATATGATGCAGAGCTGGGCTGAGTAGTGGCAGATGGAGTTCAACACTGTCAAGTGTGAGGTTGTCCATTTTGGAAGGACAAATAAGAATGCGGAATACAGGGTTAACGGTAGGGTTGTTAGTAAGGTGGAGAAGCAGAGGGATCTTGGGGTCTATGTTCATAGATCTTTGAAAGTTGCCACTCAGGTGGATAGAGCTTGTAAGAAGGCCTGTGGTGTATTCGCGTTCATAAGCAGAGGGATTGAATTCAAGAGTTGTGAAGTGATGTTGCAGCTGTACAGGACCTTGGTTAGGCCACATTTGGAGTACTGTGTGCAGTTCTGGTCGCCTCACTTTAGGAAAGATGTGGAAGCGTTGAAGAGGGTGCAGAGAAGATTTACCAGGATGTTGCCTGGAATGGAGAATAGGTCGTACGAGGATAGGTTGAGAGTGCTAGGCCTTTTCTCATTGGAACAACGAAGGATGAGGGGGTGACTTGATAAAGGTTTATAAGATGATCAGAGGAATAGATAGAGTAGACAGTCAGAAACTTTTTCCCCGGGTACAACAGAGTGTTACAAGGGGACATAAATTTAAGGTGAAGGGTGGAAGGTATAGGGGGGATGTCAGGGGTAGGTTCTTTACCCAGAGAGTGGTGGGGGCATGGAATGCGCTGCCTGTGGGAGTGGCAGAGTCAGAATCATTGGTGACCTTTAAGCGGCAATTGGATAGGTACATGGATGGGTGCTTAAGCTAGGACAAATGTTCGGCACAACATCGTGGGCCGAAGGGCCTGTTCTGTGCTGTATTGATCTATGTTCTATCTATGTTCTATATATTTCATTGGGCACTGGAGATTTCTCCACCTTTATGCCTGTGAAAACATTTAATACCTCCTCTTTATTGATCTTAACATGTTCTGGAACCTCAGCATCCCAACTGAAATCCCCGGCTACAATGCCTTTCTCCTGTGTGAATACAGATGGGAAGTATTCATCAAATTCCTCTGGCTCCATGCACAGATTGTCCCTTTGGTTCCTCTTTCGCTGGGAATCCTCTTACTCTCACGATGCTGATAAAATACCTGTGGCTTTTCTGCAATTGTGTCTGCCAAATATATTTCATGACCATTGTTTGTCCCTCATTTTCCACAATCCCCTTGCACTCTCTATACTTGTGAAGGGCTTCACCTGATTTTATTGCACTATATTTTCTTTATCAAACTCACGATATCACTTGATCAGTATTCGCTGGACTTGCTGCCTTTACTATTCACTCTTCAAGGAGCACACTGGCCCTGCGTTCTCACTGCATCACTTTAAAATACTCCACTTTCCTAACATGGACCCAATTGCAGGGAGTTCCTCCTTGTCTCTGTTTGCCAGATCCTCTGTAATGATCGCAATACTGATAAGAGACTCAGTTGTGAGGGGGACAGACAGGAGACTGTGTGGCTCCAGAAAGGACCCCAGGATGGTGTGCTGCCTCCCAGGTACCAGGGTCAAGGATGTCTCTGAGTCGTTATTGAACATTATGAAGCGGGAGGGTGAACATCCAGAGGTCATTGTGCACATCGGTCCACATGACAGAGGTAGACAAAGGGATGGGGTCCTGTGAAATGAGTACAGGGAGTCAGGTGAGAAGTTTAAAAAGCAGGATATTGACCTTAATGATCTCCAGATTACTCCCCGTGCCAAGTGCCAGTGAGGATAGAAATAGAAAGGTAGGCCGGATGGATGTGTGGCTGAGGAGCTGGTATAGTGGGCAGGGTTTTCAGTTCTTGGGTTATTGGGATCTCTTCTGGGTAGAGGGGACCTGTACAAAGGGGATGTTTTGCACTTGAAGCAAAGGGGCACAAGTATCCCCTTTGTGGGCGGCACGGTGGCACAGTGGTTAGCACTGTTGCCTCACAGCGCCAGAGACCCGGGTTCACTTCCCGCCTCAGGCGACTGACTGTGTGGAGTTTGCACGTTCTCCCCGTGTCTGCGTGGGTTTCCTCCGGGTGCTCCGGTTTCCTCCCACAGTCCAAAAGATGTGCAGGGCCAGGTGAATTGGCCGTACTAAATTGCCCGTAGTGTTAGGTAAGGGGTAAATGTAGGGGTATGGGTGGGTTCGCTTCGGCGGGTCGGTGTGGACTTGTTTTAGCCGAAGGGCCTGTTTCCACACTGTAATGTAATGTAATCTAATCTAATCTATCCCAGGGAGGAGATTTGCTAGTGTTACCCAGGAGGATTTAAACTAGTTTGGCAGGGAGTTGAGACTCTGAGTGAGAGAGGGACCATCGAAAAGTCAGGGGAAATACATCAGCCATCAAGAGCAAGTTACCTATTCAGGATATCCAGGGGCACAGTCGAGGGAAGGAAAGATATCTGGTGTAAAGGGCATTTGTTTCAACACACGAGGCCTGACTGGTAAGTCAGTCGAGCTCAGAGCATGGATTAGCTCTGGGGACTGGGATATTATAGCCATAATAGAAACATGGCTGAGAGAAGGGCAGGACCAGCAGCTCAGTGTTCCAGGATAAAGAAACTACAGGCGTGACAGAAAGGCAAGTAAGTGAGGAGGGGGAGTTGTCCTTTTGATTAGGAAGGACATAAAACCTGTGCATCGAGACAATTCTGTTAAGCAGTCATCAAATGAGGCCATAAATTTAAAAGCTAGAAACAAAAAGGGGATGGTCAGTCTGCTGGGATCATGTTCTAGACCTCAAACAGCCAGCGGGTATGAGAGGAGCAAATGTGTAGTGAGTTTGCAGGTACCTATAAAAATAATAGAGTAGTATCGGATGGAAATTTTAATTTCCCCTGGATTGGCTGGGTCACCCAGAGTGTAAAAGGCCTGTACTGGGTGGAATGTGTAAAATGTGTCCAAGAAAGTTTCCTCAATCAAGACGTAGATGGCTCTACGCTACTCAGGCGGATGCAACATGAGACCTCTCCTCAGAAAACTAGGTCAGGCAAGTGACTGAAGTATCAGTCGGAGAGCACATTGCGTCCAGTCACCACAACTGTCTTTGTTTTAACATAGCTGAAAATGTGTTGCTGGAAAAGTGCAGCAGATCAGGCAGCATCCAGGGAACAGGAGAATCGACGTTTCGGGCATAAGCCCTTCTTCAGGAATGAGGAAAGTTTGTCCAGCAGGCTAAGATAAAAGGTGGGGAGGAGGGACTTGGGGGAGGGGCGTCGGAAATGTGATAGGTGGAAAGAGGTCAAGGTGAGGGTGATAGGTCAGACTGGGGTGGGGGCGGAGAGGTCAGGAAGAAGATTGCAGGTTAGGAAGGCGGTGCTGAATTCGATGGATTTGACTGAGATAAGGTGGGGGGAGGGGAAGTGAGGAAACTGGAGAAATCCGAGTTCATCCCTTGTGGTTGGAGGGTTCCTAGGCGGAAGATGAGGCGCTCTTCCTCCAACCGTCGTGTTGTTGTGGTCTGGCGATGGAGGAGTCCAAAGACCTGCATATCCTTGGTGGAGTGGGAGGGGGAATTGAAATGTTGAGCCACAGGGTGGTTGGGTTGGTTGGTCCGGGTGTCCCAGAGGTGTTCTCTGAAACGCTCCGCAAGTAAGTGGCCTGTCTCCCCAATATAGAGGAGGCCACATCGGGTGCAGAGGATGGTGTGTGTGGAGGTGCAGGTGAATCTGTGGCGGATATAGAAGTTTCCTTTGGGGCCTTGGAGGGAGGTGAGGGGGGAGGTGTGGGCGCAAGTCTTGCACCTCCTGCGGTTGCAGGGAAAGGTGCCGGGAGTGGAGGTTGGGTTGGTGGGGGGTATGGATCCGACGAGGGAGTCACGGAGGGAGTGGTCTTTACGGAATGCTGATAGGGGAGGGGAGGGAAATATATCCTTGGTGGTGGGGTCCGTTTGGAGGTGGCGGAAATGACGGCGGATGATGCGCTGTACATGGAGATTGGTGGGGTGGTAGGTGAGGACTAGTGGGGTTCTGTCCTGGTGGCTGTTGGAGGGGCGGGGCTCAAGGGCGAAGGAGCGGGAAGTGGAAGAGATGTGGTGGAGGGCATCGTCGACCACGTCGGGGGGGAAATTGCGGTTCTTGAAGAAGGAGGCCATCTGGGTTGTAAGTTTTTGGAATTGGTCCTCCTGGGAGCAGATGCGGCGGAGACGAAGGAATTGGGAGAATGGGATGGCGTTTTTACAGGGGGCAGGGTGGGAGGAGGTGTAGTCCAGGTAGCTGTGGTAGTCGGTCAGTTTGTAGTAGACCTACTTGCGGAGCGTTTCAGAGAACACCTCTGGCAGATGGGAGGAGATTAGGAAAGGATATCTGGTCGGCGTGGACGAGTTGGACCGAAGGGTCCGATTATGTGCTGTACGTCTCTAGGTCTCTCTGGCTCTAAATGTTTTCCACTGTTCATTTACAGACTGACATTTCAGTCTGTTTCCCCTGTTTACCTTGGTCAGTTCTCTCTCAAAATCATATAATGGGCTTTGTTACTGATGCTCGGGTGTGCTTTATGGTCACTTTAAAATGTTATAATCTCTTTGAACTCCGGTATAATTTCTTGGAGGATCTCGGTGTGATATTACTCATTCACTCAGCTTCATCACCCAACAGTCGATCTGAGATAGTTACATCCTAGCTATTTGCACAATGCGTTATTCAAAGAAACGCTGGCAAAAACATTCAAGAAAGATCTCTGATAATATCACTCTTGCCAATGTGTCTGTCCCAGATTATACAAAGATTGAAGTCTCCAAAAATTATCACACCACCTTTGCTACAATTTCTAATGAATTCCTGTTTAATGCAGGGATGAGCAATGAAATACTACAAGGCAGCATAAAAACTGTTCTCCTGCTTGTGTTTTTGACATAGCACCCAGAATTTACATTCAGGCTGATTCAGCTGCATAATCTGAGGCCAAATGCTTTCTCTGTAATGAGAGTAACACGAGGTCATTGCCTGGTCCACTGATAGCTCCCTCATCCCTGAGTACTGATCCCAGTGCACCTTCTTCCTGACCGTGATTTGATCCTGATAACTTCCTGAACTCTGGTGATATCACACAGTCTCACTCCATGTGGTATCTGTCACTGTGAGGGTTTAATTGATGTCGGTGACTGCACCTTTTGCAGCTACTCCAGATCCTGAACCAATAGAATTCTCCACTCCAGGGAGATGAGGCAACACAAACCAGGGATGGAGACTGGGTTTTTCCAGATCTCTGTTGGACTCAGTGCCATTCTCCATGTGTAACCCTCATTGCATCAGTCTAATTTCCCATTCTGTCTGTTTCTCTGTCTCCTGTAGATACTCAGGATGCTCTTGACTCAACAGAATTCCCAATTCCTGTCTCGTCCATCACCACACTGAAGACAGTTGGTCAGCCCGAGAGATGGAGAGTGAGATTTGGAGCCTTAAATAAATCCTGCAGTGAGGTAAGATCACTCACAGTGAACAGAGCAGAGTGTATTTAAGGGATCGAACTTTGGTCCAGAAGACATGACACAGATACAGAGTTGAAGGGTAAACACAGAGCATGATTGTCCCAGGCTCAAACCCCACCCTCTTGTTAACTTTCATCTCTGCTGTACTGAGCCTTCCTATGTCAATACATGATTCGGAGATGCCGGTGTTGGACTGGGGCGTACAAAGTTAAAAATCACACAACACCAGGTTATAGTCCAACAGGTTTAATTGGAAGCACACTAGCTTTCGGAGCGACGCTCCTTCAATCACCTGATGAAGGACCGTCGCTCCGAAAGCTAGTGTGCTTCCAATTAAACCTGTTGGACTATAACCTGGTGTTGTGTGATTTTTAACTATGTCAATACAGTAAGTTGACAGTTATCAATTCAGGCCTGTGCTGTCTTAGTGAGGATCAGTACAACAGAGGGGAAAGCAGGCCTCCCTCAAGGAGATGGTATTGAAACCTGGGATCTTTCTGTTCTATATTCCCTCCTCACGCTATCTCTTGTCATGTGATAGAGTCATACAGCAAGGAAACATGCCTTTCGGTCTAACTTGTTTGTGTCAATGTCTTGAATGCTTGTAATTCCCAGAAATTTTCCTACTTCTGTAACCTCCACCCCTCCCAAATTCCCGCTGTATATTTGAAACCTACTCCGATGCTGACGACTCTCCCTGGATGTAAATTGCTCCAATGTCCATAACATGCCCAATCTCAATAATCTCATCCTGCACTCAGTACAATAATTCCCATTTTTGTAGTTTTGCACAATACTTACAGTGCACCCATCTCTGTAAAATCCTCCAGCCTGGAGCAAAATGCCCACCTGTGTACTTTCCTCAAGCCCCAAGAAAACATGATATCACTGTAACCTTCTGCAGATCCGATCACACTCTTGCCTCCTGGCCTATAACACCACACTTCCACAGTCACCTTCTCCCAACCCTACCGACCTCCTAACCAATATGAACACCTCCAGACCCTTTTCAAGTCACAGCAGCACTCCACATCTCTGTTTGCTCGTCCACTCCCTACAGTCCTCCCAGCACCTCAAACACTCTCTCTTTGTGTAATTCTGCAATTTGGGCAGCACGGTGGCTCAGTGGTGAGCGATGGTGCCTCACAGTGCCAGGGACCCAGGTTCGATTCCAGCGTTAGGTGACTGTCTGTGTGGAGTTTGCACATTCTCCCTGTGTCTGCGTGGGTTTCCTCCAGGTGTTCCAATTTCCTCCCACAGTCCAAAGATGTGCAGGTCAGGTGAATCGGCCATGCTAAATTGTCCATAGTGTTAGGTGCATTGTCGGAGAGAAGTGGGTCTGGGTGGATTACTCTTTGGAGAGTTGGTGTGGACTTGTACCTGTTCTCATGCTGTAGGGAATCTAATCTAAACTCTCCCTCTGCGTTCCATATTACTGGCCCTAAATATATCCCTCTATCCAAAAATCAGCCGCAACCCCTTCAAACCTCCGAGTCTCTTTGAACTCCCACAGCTCCAACATCCCTCCTTAACTGTGTAACCTCTTCCATTCCTGAAACACTCTGAAAATGTGGACATCCTACAAACCTCCCTATCTGCGTAATCCTCTCAGAACCCTGTAAAACCCCCGATCTGTGGAACCAGCTCCAATGCTTGTGACTCTCCCGATCAGTTTCTACAAGACTTACTATCTATGTAACATTCTCCCGTCGCTATCACCCGCCCAGTCAATGTAAGCTCCTCCGGTCTCCCCATCAATCTAATCATCTCCATAAACTTCTCTAGCTCTTACACCCCTATCTGTGTAAACGTTACACTCCCCTACAACTATCCCTAACACAGAAACCTCCTCCAGTGTCTGCAATACTCCCTACCTATGTTTGTGTCTCCAGGATCTGTTGCTGTTCCTGTCTCTGTAAGCTCTGACAGATTGTACAGCTTGCCGGTCCATATTCTTTCCAGAACCTCAGCATCTGACATCAACAAAAGTCTTCATTAACTACAGCCTTCCATATCTCTGTTCTTTCCTCAATTCTATACAACTCTCTTAATCTCTGTAAGTAGCACAATTCCGTAAAATACTCCATGCCTGCATAAACTGACCCAATCCGACAGTGAGAAGCCTCACTATCCTTTTGATCACCTGTAGTCCCTTCAGATCTCCCTGTAACTTCCCTGACTCCATTGAATACAGCCCATCTCATGTTATAACTCCTCTAACTCATATGTTACTCCCCATCTCTGTGATATTCTTCAGTTACTGCAATTCTCATTCTTTATCTCCAGAGCTTCCAATCCCCCTGTTCGATGTAAGGTTTTGATCCCTTGCAGCATGTTTAACACCTGTAGCAGCCTCCAACTCCTCAATGCATCCTGTCGCTGTAACCTCCTCAAATACTACAGCTCACTGTCTTTGTAATATCTTCCAGTATCTGCAACCCTCTCGATTTCTGTAACCCACTCCAGAACAGCACTCCACATTTCTGTGTAACTGATGGGAATGCTGTAAACCTGCCTTTACAGTCCTCAGTAACTCTCTGAACTTCTGCAGCCCTACAACCCTCAGCATCTCTGGCTCCTCTAATCCCTACACTTCTCCCTGGCTGTGTGAACTGATCCAGTCCCTTCAAACCTCCCTATCTCACTCACTCCTGCAGCTCCAACTCTTGGCCATGTCAGTGTAATTACCAGCACCAACAATCCTCCCAGTCTCTATAAACTCCTGCAGCTCCAACTACCACCCCTACCTGTGTACTCTCCAATCCTCCCTTTCTCTATAAACTTCTGTAGCTCCAAATACCACCCCATCTGTCTACTCTCCAGTGCCTATAACCCTCCCTTTCTCTAAAAACTTCTGTAGCTCCAACTACTACGGTGCAATCCCTAGTCCCTATATTCCTCCCGATCTCTGTAAATCCTTCAGAACTGATAATCCTGTAACTCTACTTGACATTTTTCAGCCCAACAACCATCTGATCTCTAACTACCAACAGTGATATCAAACCACCGAACTCTGTAACATCCTCCAGTCTCTACAGCCCAGCTTTTCTCTGTTAGCTTCTCTGGTAACTGTATTCCCCTTCATCTCCTGTTACAGATCCTTGCTCAGGGAAACAATGTCTCAGTACCGAATCTGTAAGAACACAAGAATCTTTGGTTATCAATAAATTTGCCTCATTTTCTAAATTTTAACGACTGCAAGTTCAACCTTCTCCACCTCTTCTCATCAATATCCCTCCATTTTGAAGATCAGCCTGGTGAACCTTCTCTGGGCTGCCTCCAATGCAAGGACATTTTCCCTCCAGATAGGGGACCAAACCTGTTCACAGTATTTTCAGTGCGGGCTGACTGGAATCCTCTATATTTATTACAAGCCTTCCCTATTTTTATTCTCCATTCCCTTTGAAATCAATACCAACATTCCATTTGCCTTCTCTATGTCCTGCTGGCCCTGTATGCTACCTTTCTGAGATTTATACACCAGGATTCCCACGTTACGCCGTAGCTTTCTGCAGTTGATCTGAAACCAAGGGCTGACAGCAATAATCACGAAAGTGCAGAAATGTATGTTAAACGATATGCCATAAATACTAACTGCACACTTAGAAACTTATTGAATAAGCGCAGTCCACAAGACCATCATGTATAGGGGTAGAATTAGGCCATTCAATCCATCAGGTCTATTCCACTATTCAATTGTGTATGAATTGTTTCTCAACCCCATTCTCTCACTCCCTGTAACCCTTGATCTCCTTATTCATCCAGAACCTTCTTATCTCTGAGTAAGATACACTGAATCACTTAGCATCCACAACCCCATGAGGCAGTGTGTTCCACAGATCCATCACCCTCTGGCTAAATAAATTCCTCCACATCTCTATTCTAAAGGGTCGTCCCTTCACTCTGAAGCTGTGCCCTTGGCCCCTAGTCTCTCCTGCTCGTGGAAACATCTTGCCCATGTCCACTCCATCCAGGCCCCTCAGTATTCTGTAAGTTTGAATGAGATTCTGCCACTGTCTCTGAAACTTCATCAAGTGCAGACCCAGAGACTTCACTTGCTCCTCATATGACACGAATTTCATCCCTGAAATCTTTCTTGAAAACCCATTTCTCATACCCCTTCATGTCCTTTGTTCAGACTCTGAATGAATACTGTGTTGAGTGTAGTCCCAACACTGTCTCCTGCGGAGCTCCCCTCATCACCAGTTCCCATCGTGAAAAAAGACCCCTTTCTTCACACTCTCTGCCTTGTGCCAATCAGACAAATCCTCTATCCATGCTAAGCATGTTGTTCTGAAACGGAAATTTCATTTCACACCCACTGCTGGATTTATTTTTCTGTCTGGCTGTAAACAGCAGAGTTTCACCATTACCTTCCCATCTGTAATTCCCTGGAGAAGGTGGCGGTGAGCTGGCTTCCTCACCCACTGCAGTCCTTTAGGTGTAGGGACAGACACAGTGCTGGGAGGATGGAGCGTGCCTTGGAGGGCACCTTGGAAATGCTGGTGTTCCCGTGCACCCTGAGGTCCTGTCTTTCCAGCGTATAGTGGTTCCGGGTTTGTGAAGGGCTGTTGAAAGGGCCTGCCTGAGTGACCTCAGTGCTACTTGTAGATCTTTTATTCCTTCCTTCATTGGTGAACATGAGCTTTGTTGGCTGAGCCAGCATTTATTGTTGATTTGGAGTTGTCCCTGAGAAGGTGGTGGTGAGCTGCCTTCCTGAGCCACTGCACCAGCCGTTGGAACTGTTGTTATCCGTGTAGCCTCCAGCAGGCGCTACAACACTCCTCATGTCTCTAACTGCACACAGACAATGCAGCTCTCCCTTTTATATCTGACATCCTCCCCGACTTATAACTCTTATAGTTCCTCACAATATCTCACCTCTTCCATTCCCATCTATGTTAGAGATGGGAAATTTCTTTATTCTTGTTTAAATTTCTGATCACCTAAAATCTCTCCCCAGTTACAGTTTCTGTAACTCTCCATATAGCTGTAATCAATGACAGCACAGGTTCCCTTCCTTAAATCTCGATAATTACAATGATTGTGTGTGGTAAATTGGCACTTTTCATCCTCCTTATCCATCTCAGGACGTCCAGCCCCCACAATCCCACTATTTGTAATGCTCCCATTCTCTGCACCTCCTCATGTCCTGAGGGTCCTTGAACACTACTAGTGCTCCAAAAGTTTATATTCCTCCCCAGTTACTGCAAGGCTTCCAACTCTAACATCCAACAGTCTCCACTACTATACAACACTTGCTGGCTCTCAATTTGTATTTGTTGAAGTCTACACATCTCTGTAAGCAGCACAGAAAAAAGCACTTTTGACTCAACATAGCTCCGTCATGAACAAGCTACTATCTCTATTTCCTTCGCCTTCTTCAGTGTCTGCAACTCTCGCTGTATCTTCCAGTAACCTGCTTTCGACACTGCAGGTCTGCCTAGCTCCCCAGATAACCTGTTCCATCCCATATAGCTCACTCAATCACTGTAACACTCTCTGCTCTGTCTAATCCTCCTCTTTCCCACTGTCTTCCAGGCACAACAGCGATTCTGTAAGGCAGCAGTGCAGAATGGGATATTATTAATCTTCGCTGAGGCTTGAGGCCTATCATTATCTGGGAGTCACAAAGGGAGAGAACCTGAGAGAGAGCAGCATAGAGCGGGAGAATATCAATCAGCAGCGAGGATCGAGGTCGACTAGAATTTGGAGTTGGAGAAGCAGCAGAGCAGGAGGCTCAAAATCAGCACCGACTCACAGCGAGTGACCATGTGACGGGGCAACTTGGAGTAGGAGCATGAGGCTAACTCGTACCTGGGAGTCACAGAGACGTTGACCCTTTGAGGGAGCAGAGTGGAATGGGAGCTGGAGGATTACACGACCCTGGGAGGAGTTACATAGACAGTGACCCTGTGAGGGAGCAGAGTGCAGTGGGAGCTGGAGGATTACACGTACCTGGGAGTCACAGAGACGGTGACCCTGTGAGGGAACAGAGTGCAGTGGGAGCTGGAGGATTACACATCCCTGGGAGGGTTTACATAGACAGTGACCCTATGAGGGAGCAGAGTGGAATGGGAGCTGGAGGATTACATGTACCTGGGAGTCACAGAGACAGTGACCCTATGAGGAAGCAGAGTGGAGTGGGAGGTGGAGGATTACACGTACCTGGTGTCACAGAGACGGTGACCCTGTGAGGGAGCAGAGTGGAGTGGGAGCTGGAGGATTACATGTACTTGGGTGTCACACCGATAACTTTCTGCTGCTGGGACGGGCCTGCACTGAGTTTGGAAGAAGTACAAGAGCCTTCACAGAAAAGACTGTAAATTCATTGGCAGATAATACACCATTATTAGCGACTGTCAGTAAATCGATAGAAGTTAGCAAATTTATTTTTTCAACTTCTGAAATAAGGGTTGAACTCAGAAATAAGAGGGAGAAGTGAAATTCTGAGCCAATATATATATTACCCTCAGTAAGCCACAGTTGAATAAGGGAGTTAACCATATTGTTTTTTTTTCCCTGATGTTAATTTAATTCTAAGTAATTAATTAAGTTCCTCTAGACATGTTCCATTTTAAGACATGACAAGACATGTTTGTTAGATGGAAAATATGTTCTGTTACGTTGGGAAGTCATAGCTCCTGCTCATGTCCTAGATTAACACTAGGTCTTGGAGCTCAGATAGTAATAGAGACTCTATGGGACATCTGTGATGCTGAGAGTTAGGTGAATAGCTCACACAGAGAGCAGATCACCCTGCAGACATGACAGCCAAGAAGAGGAAAGGCAATAGGGGACGAGACAATCGAAGAGAAAAATTCAGGGAATGGAAGGATATCCTGATATCTCCCTCCCAATTCAGTTTCCTGGTTTGGAAGCTGATGAAGGTGTGGGCTGTTCAGGGGAGGGCAGTCGGAGCCATGTCTGCGGCACCACAAGCAGCCTGACTGTGCAAGAGGGGAGGGAAAAGGAAGGAGGAGCAATAGTCACAGGGGAGTCAGGAAATTGAAGAAGGTGTCAGTGTTTCTGTAATTCCAGGATAGTGGGGTTAAGAATATAACGGTGTCTGCAGGACATTCATCTGGGGGACAGTGAGCAGTCAAAGGTCATGTCCATGTTGGTAGGAATGACCTGGGTAGGAAAGGTGAAGCGGTCTGGGAATCAGAATTTAGGGAGCTAGGTGGATGGTTAGCAAGCAGGACCTCAAATTTAGCAATCTCTTGGTTACTGCCAGTGCCGTGTCCAAGTGAGAACAGAACTCGGAGTTTTAGGTAGATGAAAGTGTGACTGGAACGATGGTGCAGCAGGAAGGGCTTCAGATTCCTGGGACATTGGGACTGGTTCTGGGGAAGGCAGCAACTGTACGAGCTGGATGGGCTAACGTGACAGACCTGGGACTGAGTTCCTTGTGCGGTGTTTGGGAGGGATTGAAAATAACTTGGCGGGTGCATAGGATCCAAAAAGGAATAGTAGAGGAGACTACCAGGATTCTCAAAATAATGGGAGATACAGTTGTTACTAATTTACAACAACAAGTTTATCAGTGGAAGATGGAGAAAGAAAGAAAGCCTTAATCTGAGGTACTCTGCATGGACATGAGTACTTGGAGTTTGGAGAGTTCTAGATGCAGATTGGTGTGTGGAAATCTGATGGACTGATCACCGAGAGCTAGCTCAAGGAATGGCAGGACTGGGTGTTAAATATTGCTGAGTATCAGGGATTCTGAAATTATAGAAGGGAAGGGAAAGGATGAAGGTGGAAGTATTGGTTTTGATTAGCATTAGTTAAGGCGCCCAAGAGAAAGAGCCTACTCACTCACCCGGAACACCTCGCTACCTTTCCCCCAGCTGTACCAGTTGTTACAAATAATTCCACCTCCCTTAGTACTGTTTGGTAATTCTCACATTTCGGAAGGAACCAACCCACACAAGAGCAGAAAGAGCCAAGACGGACAGGGGGCTCCCGAACATTCAGCTCCTCACTCTATCACAGGGAAGGATCCTGACCCTAACAACCATGAGAGGCTGACTGACCGTGTCCAAGCTCGCTGACTGGGATCTGAGACTCTCCTTGACTCACTGTGCTGGGCACCGTGACTGACTGTGGACAACGATATCAGGCTTCCTCGTTTTCTGTCTGTGCTAAACACCAAGACAGTACTGCAGGTGGGTGAGCCTCGTAGCTCTGGCTGAGGGGAAACACTGCTGAGGGCAGGGTAAGACAAGGCAATCATTCTGTGAGCATTCAAGTCAGTTCAAAGTGAGTGTGTACAAACACCGAGTGAGCAGCCCAGAGGGACAGGCCATGAGTTGGGTGTGTTCCTGAGCACAGTGTCCTTGCGGCAGCATTGAGCACGTACAAACACCGAATGAGCACCCCAGAGTGACAGTCCATGAGCTGGGTGTGTGCCTCTGAGCACAGTGTCCTTGCAGCAGAATTGCAATGAGAGTTGTGAGTGCACCCTGAGCTGCAGCATTGAAGTACAAATGTATACTGTCAGTGGGTCGGAGATGTGCTGGGATGGCATGGTGAGGCTGGCATGTGACAGGTGCCAGCATTGGTGGGTGTGGATTACATGCAGCTTCTGTGCAGTGTGCCCCGAGACGTTGATGTCCAAGATAGAAGGCTGCAGGAGCGAGGGGCAAGATGGAGTCACCAGTTACCAGCTCTGACTTTCACATCCAATTCTCCATATTGAGTTTCCCTCCTGTTGGAGGGAGGGTACGAAGCTGTAAGTTGTTGAGGAGAGATCCACTGAATGTGGCTGTTGAACATCAGTAATCATTCAGTCAACATCTTGCCACTCCCCCGCTCAAATCTTGTTTTAGAAATCAGTCCAGCGCAGGTACAGGCCCTTCAGCCCAGCAAGCCCGCACTGACACATGATGCCGTTCTAAAGTTAAAAAGAAAGTTTTTGCTCCGACACCCTCTATGTCATTCTGTTCCCTACTTACTCATATTTGTGCCAAGATCCCTCTTCAACCATGCTATATTAGCTCCTTCTCCTCTATCAGTGCATTCCAGGCACTTGCACATTCTGTCTGGAACAGCAAAAATAAACCTTGCCGATCATACCTCCCGAACTTTCTCCCTTTTACCAAAAACCTACGGTCTTGACTAATTGATATTTCTACTCTGGGAAAAAGCCTCTAACTGTCCTTCTATCCATGCCTCTGATAATTTTGTAAATATCTATTGGGTAGCCCCATAGCCAATGATGCCCAGGTGCACACAAACCATGTTTGTTCAATTTCTCCTTCTGGCTAATAACCTCCAAACCAGACTTCATGCTGGTAAAACTTTTCCATACCCTCTCCAACACTTCCACATCGTTCTGCTGGTGTGGCAACCAGTACCATACACAATATTCCAAATGTGCTCAAACTAAGTTTCTCTACAGCTGCAATGTGACCTGCTAATTTTCATACTGCATGCTCCGAAGCGTGTCTGCAAGTTTGCCGTCAATCTTCTTGATCACCCTATCCACCCGTGTTGTCACTTTCAGGGAACTGTGGAGCTGTATACCTCGATCCCTTCGGATGTTGATGCGGCCAGTAGTTTTTCCATCCACTTTATACTTCTCTCCTGCATTAGACCTTCTAAAACGCATCACATCACAGTTGTCCAGATAAAGTTGCATTTGTGATTTCTCTGTCCAAGTCTGCAGCTGACCTATATCCTGCTGTATTCTCTGGCAATCATCCTCACAATCTGCAACTCCGCCAATCAATTTACAGATCTCCAGTCACAAAAACACTGTTCCACCAATACTCTGTCTTCAATGACAAAGCAGTTCTCTATCCTTCTTACTAACTGAACCCTGATCCCATTTCACTTCACCTTCTGCATGAGCCTGCCATAAGCAACCATATCCAATCGGCCAACATCCAGCCCCACGCCCTCATCAATCAATTTTGTTACTTCCTCAAAATAATCAATCAAGTTTGTGAGACAGGATATTCCCCACACAACTGCGTTGCCTGTTGCTAGTAAGTCAATATTAGCATACTGTTGGAGCTGCACTCATTCAGACAAGTGATTATTCCATCATATTCCTGACTTGAACCTTGGAGGTTAGATTAGATTCCCTACGGTGTGGAAACAGACCCTTCAGCCCAACCAGTCCACACCTACCCTCCGAAGAGTAACCTACCCAACCACATTCCCCTGCCCTATATTTACCCTGACTATTGCACCTAACACTATGGGCAATTTAACATGGCCAATTCACCTGAACTGCACATCTTTGGACTATGAGAGGAAACCGGAGCACCCGGAGGAAACCCATGCAGACACGGGGGGAATGTGCAAACTCCACACAGACAGTCACCAAGGCCGGAATTGAACCTAGGACTTTGGTGCTGTGAGGCAGCAGTGCTAACCGCTGAGCTCTTGATAGTTCCTGTACAGTGGGAGGTATGTTGGGCTGTGATGGTTCCTGTACAATGGGAGGTATGTCGGGCCATGACGGTTACTGTACAGTGGGAGGTATGCCAGGCTGTGATGGTTCCTGTACAGTGGGAGGTATGCCGGGCCATGATGGTTACTGTACAGTGGGAAGTATATCTGGCGGTGATGGTTACTGTACAGTGGGAGATATGCCAGGCTGTGATGGTTCCTGTATAGTGGGAGGTATGCCGGGCCATGATGGTTACTGTACAGTGGGAAGTATATCTGGCGGTGATGGTTACTGTACAGTGGGAGATATGCCAGGCTGTGATGGTTCCTGTACAGTGGGAGGTATGCCGGACCATGATGGTTACCGTACAGTGGCAAGTATATCTGGCGGTGATGGTTACTGTACAGTGGCAAGTATGTCGGGTGTGAGGTTGCAGACTGAATTGTACAGAGTATGATTCTGCTGCTGCTGATGGCCCATTATACCTCATAGATGCATCATATTTTGTTGCTCAATCTGTTTAACGTCTGTCCTATTAGGAACCCATATCATGGTGAAGTGGGTCTACAAAATGTAAAGGTAGCCCTTGCTCCCCATAAGGACTGTGCAGTGACCATTCTTACCGATATATGAAATGTAGAAGTGTGTCTGCAGTAGGCAGATCAGTGATGATGTGGTCAATGATATGTTTCCCTTTTACTCATTTCCCCCATAACCTGCCGCAGAGCAGTGTAGCAGCCACAGGATCCTGCATCAATGCTGAGCATTGTATTGACTATATGCCAAGAACTGCCCCCAAAGCCTGGCTATGTCCTGTCAGTGGGACAGAACCTACCAGAGAGGGTGGTGAAGCTGCCAGTGACATAGTCCTGTTCACAGGATCCTGCTTTACAGGCAATATCTGACTGTTTTTTTGATTAGTTCGTGGGAAATATACAACAGGTCACTTTTACATTTTGTATAATGAAGTGTTAATATCATTTTGTTTCTTACATATTTTAAAATAAGCCAAACATCAATATTGTTCAATTGAAAACAATTGAAATGAACAATAATTGAAATACCAGAGCGCACACTTGACTATTACACAATTCAGTGACTGTAGTAAACAGCCGATTCATGTTCAGATCAGTGAACACACCATCTTGCAGGCAGCAAAGCTGTTGGAAATGACTTTGAGGAAAAGCCTGAATTCAGACAGTGTTACTGGCCCTCACAATGACCTCCAAAACACTGACCATCTCCAAAATCTGTCCAGAGTGCTTCCAAACTGGAGCTGGGCAGTTACTCACGCAATAGACTGGTTAGAGACATACCTGAACAACGGGGAGAGGTGTGTGGGAAAGATTGGACTAGCACATGGCACAGTTCAACATTTGTAAAAATGATCTGTAAACAACCATGTCTTGCAAGTATATCGCTTCTGGTATGGCACCTAAACTCTGTAATTCTGCACCTTGGACCTGATCCTGAATGGAGATGTTATAAAGGTGATGGGCTCCTGCAGCACATGGCATCTTACAATGAATCCATCATAAACCATAGCCAGTGTATGTTAGCCCCACAATGTCAGTATCCAAACAGAATTGTGCAGCTCTATTGATGGCCGGCATCATCCCAGACCAACGTTCTTGTGTGTGACTTGAGCTGGAAATCTCTGTGTAAATGTTTGCAGCATTGTTCTAACCATTAACAGCAAAGTCTCTTTACTGAAGGTCCAACATCCTTTCGTAATACCAACTTTTAGATTGTCCAATAAGCACAAAATTCACCCATGTATTCAGTTCACTTTTATAACAACAATATGATGAAAACAGTGCCCAACTCACAGTAAGGAGCATTGAAATGATGAGTCTCATTACTGCACCCAAGACCAAATTATGGTTAAGTACAAGGAATTTGAAAATATACATTTATTTTCCCTTTTATTAATATTGTGAACTCATAGTCAACTCTTCTGCTCCTCAGCGGCTACATGAATGGCTGTGCTATTTTTTCAGAACCACACTTTTTGACTCTGATCTCCAGCATCTGCAGTCCTCACTTTCTCCCTGCTAATATTCACTCATAATCATTTTCATGGCAACAATATCACTGCGTGTTTAAACATGTTACAGTCAGATCTGGGTACATTTTGAATTGCTTCTGTCTCTCAGAGCTCAGTAATATGGGATGTGAATGGCAGTGTCTGTGTGATGCTCGGTACGTAGGCCATGCCTCTGAGAGACTGACAGATTGTTTAAAACAGCACATCCCTTCAGCTGTTTACAACAAACAGGTTACTGCCTAGACACTAACAGCCTGAGCTCACAAAATCCAAAGCACAGTGTCCAACATTGGGCAGGTCTGGACAATATTTTCATTTCATTTATTCATGGAATATGATTGGGCCAATATTTATTGTCCATCCCTCGTTGCCCTTGATAAGGTGAGGGTGAGTTGTCACATTGAACCACTACAGTCGATGTGCTGTAATTAGACTTACAATACTTTGAGGATCTGACTAGAAACGTTGATGAGGGTCGAGCTGTGGATGTGGTGCATATGGACTTCAGCAAGGCATTTGATAAGGTTCCCCATGGTAGGCTCATTCAGAATGTCAGGAGGAATGGGATATGGGGAACTTAGCTGTCTGGATACAGAATTAGCTGGCCAACAGAAGACAGCGAGTGGTAGTAGAAGGAAAATATTCTGCCTGGAAGTGAGTGGGTGTTCCACACTGCTCTGTTCTTGGGCCTCTACTGTTTGTAATTTTTATTAAAGACTTGGGTGGGGAGATTGAAGAATGGGTCAGCAAGATTGCAGATGACACAAAGGTTGCAGGTGTCGTTAACAGTATAGAGGGCTGTTGTAGGCTGCAGCAGGACATTGACCGGATGCAGAGATGAGATGAGAGGTGGCAGATGGACTTCAACCTGGATAAATGCAAGGTGATGTATTTTGGAAGTTCGAATTTGAAAGCTGAGTACAGGATTCAGGATAGGATTCTTGGCAGTGTGGAGGAACAGAGCGATCTTGGGGTACAGGTACATAGATCCCTTAAAATGGCCACCCAAGTGGACAGGGTTGTTAAGAAAGCACATGGTGTTTTGGCTTTCATTAACAGGGGATTGAGTTTAAGAGTTGTGAGATCTTGTTGCAGCTCTATAAAACTTTGGTTATACCGCACTTGGAATGTTGCGTCCAGTTCTGGTCGCGCTATTATGAGAAAGATGTGGATGCTTTGGAGAGGGTTCAGAGGAGGTTTACCCGGATGCTGCCTGGACTGGAGGACTTATCTTATGAAGAGAGGTTGACTGAGCTCGGACTCCTTTCATTGAAGAAAAGCAGGAGGAGAGGGGACCTAATTGAAGTATACAAGTTAATGAGAGGCATAGATAGAGTCAATAGCCAAAGACTATTTCAAAGGGCAGGAAATGGCTAATACGAGGGGTCATAGTTTTAAGCTGGTTGGAGGAAAGTATAGAGGGGATGTCAGAGGCGGGTTCTTTACACAGAGAGTTGTGAGAGCATGGAATGCGTTGCCAGCAGCAGTTGTGGAAGCAAGGTCATTGGGGACATTTAAGAGACTGCTGGACATGCATATGGTCACAGAAATTTGAGGGTGCATACATGAGGATCAATCGTCGGCACAACGTTGTGGGTTAAAGGGCTTGTTCTGTGCTGTACTGTTCTATGTTCTATGTTTTAATACCATTAGGGGAGGACCTTGAAGTAGTGACACTGAAGGAATGGCAATATACTTCCCAATCAGGATGGTGGTTGGCTTGGAACGGAAAGCGAACATGATGATAATCCCATGTGTCTGTTTCCCTTGTCCTTCTTGACGGTCATGGTTTCAGAGGTACGTGTCAGAAGCCTTGTTAAATTTCTGCAGAGCACCGTGAAGATGGCAGGTATTGATGTTCCTCAGTGTCAGTGGTTGAGGGGTGAAGCTGCATTCACAGGGAAAATGTGGAGGGGGCGGGTATTTCATCACACACACATTCAATGTGTGTCTTATAGATGGTGTACAGGCTTTTGGAAATCATGAGGTATGTTATTTCTGCAGGATTCCTAGCCCTTGAGATATTTTTGTAGCCAATTAATTTATATGCGTCAAAGTGTGACGCTGAAAAAGCACAACAGGTCAGGCAGCATCTGAGGTACAGGAGAGTCGACGTTTTAGCATAAGGCCTTTACAGGAATGGGTAATGAAAGTATACGGTCAGTCCAGTTCTGGTTAACGGTAATCCGCGGGATATTGGTCGTTGGGAGTTCAGTGATGGTGGTGACATTGAACGTTATAGGATATGATTCCATTTTTAATTATTAGAGGTAGTCGTTGTCTGGCATGTGTGCAATGGAAATTGTACTTTTCACTGTTAAGCACACACCTTCATATTTCCAGGTCCTTGTTGCATTTGGATAAGGATTGCTTCAGTATCAGAGTAAATCACTAATAGTGGTGAATATTGTCCAATCATGGGCAAACAAGCCCAGCTGTGACTTCACTTGAGTAGGGATGGCCATTTATGAAGCAGCCTAAAATTATTGGGCCTAGGGCAGAGAGCACTTTTACAGCTCTCTGATGCTGTCCCTCTCTCTGAGCTAGGAAGCTGGCTTCTAGTTCCACCTGCTCCAAAGGTGTTTAGCAACATATCTGAATGGAATAATATTACAAAACCTACCACATGGAGCTGAGTGATGACTTGGTTAGTTGGACAGCTGGTTTGTAATGCAGATTAATACTAACAGTGTGGGTTTAATTCCTGCACTGACTGAGGTGTATGATAAGGGCTGTCCTACTCAAGCTCTCCCTCACTTGAGGCATGATGACTGTCCAGTTAATCTACCGCCAAGTCGTCTCTGTCTAACGAGAGAGCAGCCCAATCATCCTGTCGGGGTATGGTGCCTTACCTTTCCATTTCTGATCTACAGCTGAAACTTTATTGCTGGAACAGCACAGCAGGTCAGGCAGCATCTAGGGAACAGAAGATTCGACGTTTCGGGCACATGCCCTTCTTCAGGAATGAGCAGAGAGTGTTCAGCAGGAGAAGATAAAAGGTAGGGAGGAGGGACTTGGAGGAGGGGCGTTGGAAATGTGATAGGTGGAAAGAGGTCAAGGTGAAGGTGATAGGTCGGAGTAGGGTGGAGGCGGAGAGGTCAAGTAGAAGACTGCAGGTCAGGAAGGCGGTGCCGGGCTGGAGGGATTCGGCTGAGACAAGGTGGGGGGAGGGGGGATGAAGAAACTGGTGAAGTCCAAGTTCATCCCCTGTGGTTGGAGGGTTCCCAGTCGGAAGATAAGACGCTCCTCCTCCGACCGTCGCGTTGTTGTGGTTTGGCGGTGGATGAGTCCAATGACCTGCATATCCTCGGTGGAGTGGGAGGGGGAGTTGAAATGCTGTGCTACAGGGTGATTGGGTTGGTTCGTCCGGGTGGCCCAGAGGTGCTCTCTGAATCGCTCCGCAAGTAGGCGGCCTGTCTCCCCAATATAGAGGAGGCCACACCGGCTGCAGCGGATGCAGTAGATAATGTGGGTGGAGGTGCAGGTGAATCTGTGGCGGATATGGAAGTTTCCTTTGGGGCCTTGGAGAGAAGTGAGGGGGGAGGTGTGGGCGCAAGTGTTGCACCTCCTGCGGTTGCAAGGGAAGGTGCCGGGAGTGGAGGTTGGGTTGGTGGGGGGTATGGATCTGACAAGGGAGTCGCGGAGGGAGTGGTCTCTACGGAAAGCTGATAGAGGAGGGGAGGGAAATATATCCTTGGTGGTGGGGTCCGTTTGGAGGTGGCGGAAGTGACGGCGGATGATGCGCTGTACATGGAGATTGGTGGGGTGGTAGGTGAGGACCAGTGGGGTTCTGTCCTGGTGGCGGTTGGAGGGGCGGGGCTCAAGGGCGGAGGAGCGGGAAGTGGAGGAGATGCGGTGGAGGGCATCGTCGATCACGTCGGGGGGGAAATTGCGGTCCTTGAAGAAGGAGGCCGTCTGTGTTGTGCGTATTTTGAACTGGTCCTCCTGGGAGCTACAGGCTTACCCAGAAACCCCTCCCTTGGGGAACTGCGGCAGAGCTGAGATGGTTGCTCTCCACCCACCCTAGCCACCTTCCTTTGTACCAGGTGTAACTTCTGACAATGCAGACGATTCCTATTTGCTCCAGGTTTGCCGTTAATCCTGGAAACGACATTTGGTCAAATGCAATTATGATCATGTTAAAAGTGAAGTCACTGTCACCTCACCTCTCGAATTCAGCTGTGTGTTTTCTTGTTGTAAATCATTTAGCTGAAGACTGCCATCTGGAGGAGACTAAAGTTGATCCTCCCATCGGTATTTCTGTCTGACATTATAGTGAAAGTTTCAGCCTTAGCTTTTCTATTATTGTGCTGGGCTCTTCAATCTTTGAGAAAGGTGATATTTGTGGATCCTCCTCCTCCGGTGAGTTGTGTGATTGTCCACCACCACTCACCCAGACTGTATATGAGAGGATTGCAGAGATGAGTCCTGATTCATAGGATAGATCTGTGTATCATTTTCTATTTATACCATGTGGTGAGTAAGTGGCCCGATTTAGTAACTTCATCTCATTCTGAGGTGTATTTGGTGATACTATAGGCAGGCCCTCCTGTATTCTCCATTTAACAAGGCTGTATCCCTGGCTTGATGGTCAGGATAAAGTGGAGCATACACCAGGCAGTGATAGTGAAACTTATGCCGGAGTACAATTCTGCTGCTGTTGGTAATGACCCGAAGTGCCTCACACAGGCCAATGCAAAGTTCCAAAATCTATTGGAAATCTGCCCTGTTTAGCACAGTGATGGTATCACAAATACACAGGGAGTCTTCACGATGTAAAAGTGGAACTTTGTCTCCAGAAATATTGTGTGCGGTAGGTCGCCGTTCCCAATACGGTCATCGAACAATGTGTCTGCAGCCGGGAGGTTGGTGAAGATGAGGTCAAGGATGTTTCTCCCTGTCAGTCGTTCCCCCCGACCCGGTGCAGACGCAGTGAAGCAGTTATGTCCTTTTGGACCCGACCACCTCGATCAGTAATGCTTCTGCTGAGACCCTTTTGGTGATAATTTTGAAATGGCCCACCCAGTATACATTCTCCAGCTTTGTCAGTCTCTCAGTGCTTCCTCCAAGTGTCGTTCAATGTAGAGGGACACTGATCCACCAGCTGAGGAGGGGTGTCAGCAGAAGGTTTCCGTGTCAGTGTTTGATCTAACACCGTGAGGCTGAGGGAGGGGAGTCAACAGGAGGTTTCCGTATCAGTGTTTGATCTAACACCGTGAGGCTGAGGGAGGGGAGTCAGCAGGAGGTTTCCGTATCAGTGTTTGATCTGACCCCGTGAAGCTGAGGGAGGGGAGTCAGCAGGAGGTTTCTGTGTCAGTGTTTGATCTGACACCCTGAGGCTGAGGGAGGGGAGTCAGCAGGAGGTTTCCATATCAGTGTTTGATCTGACCCCGTGAGGCTGAGGGAGGGGAGTCAGCAGGAGGTTTCAGTGTCAGTGTTTGATCTGACACTGTGAGGGTGAGAGAGGGGAGTCAGCAGGAGGTTTCCATGTCAGGCTTTGATATGAACCCATGAGGTTTTGTCATGTCACATTGTTGCTTGACAGTCTGGAGGACATCTCTCTCCATTCTGGCATAAGCTCCAAGGCATTAGGAAGGAGGAGTTTGCACGGTCTACAGTGCCTTTTATTTTTATTACAGTCAGCAGAAGGGCCTCTCCTGTGTGGATGACACTGACTCCTTGGCTCTCGTGATTGGACACTCCAAGGTCTCACTCCTTCAAATACTCTCTGTCCCTTGTCTGCCCATTCATCAACCAATCTATCACTGTAAATATCTGCAGAACCTTCCTCCTCACTATCTCTTTAAACTCCTCCAAACTCTATATCCCTCCCTATCTCTGTAACGTCTTCCCAACCCTACACCCTTCACTATCTCACTAAGCACCTCCAAACCCTACATTCCTCCCTATCTCTCTAACCTACTCCATCATCTATATATCACCCTTTATCTATGACTTACTTCAGCCCCTACAAACCCTACATATCTGTCTAAGCTGCTCTCCCATATACTCTGTCGCTGTAACCTTGTCCAGCCACGCCCCGCTCCCGACCTTTGTAAACCTCATCCAACCACGAGACTCATGATCTTCGTAACCTCCTCCAGCATTTCCATACCGCCCCATAATTCTGGCATTCTCGAGTACCTCTACCTTTTCTTATGGATATAACCTTCAAAAACACATTTCGTTTAGTGAGGGAAAGGGATAGTTACATGTCACAGGCCAGAGTTATCAATGGGGGAAGGGCAATTGTAACGCGATTAAGCAGAATTTATGATGCATAGAACAGGGTAGCAAAATATAGGGGATGGGGATAATCGAAATGTGAAGCTGGTTTAAAGAACAGACATCGTGTGTCCTTAAATAGCATGCCCCTATCAGGCAGGGAGGAAGTGATAATGTAAGGGAACCATGGTTTACTACAAAAATTACTCTAATGTTAAGAAGAAGGAGGAGGCTTATGAGACGATGGAGAGTTACAGATTAGCTAGGAAGGATTTAAAGAGAGAATTAAGAAGTGCAAAGAGAGGACATGAGTCATTTTTAGCAGGTCAAATAAAGGAGAATCCTAAAGCTTCGTATAGGTACATTAGGAAGAAAAGGATAACTAGGGTAGGAATAGAGCCAGTCAAAGACAGAAGTGGGAAGTTGAGTGTGGATTTTGTGGAGATCGGACAGGTGTTAAACAAACATTTCTCATTGGTTTTCACTCAGGGAAAGTAGAATATTATAGAGAAGAATGAGATGCAAGATATTTGACGAGAAAGGATCGAGGTTGGTAAGGAAGATGTGTTATCAATTCGAGAAGGAGTGGAAGTGAAAATGTCGGATGGGATTTATTCGAGATTCGCCTGAGGCGCTAGGAAGGAGTTGTTGGAGCCTTTGGCTTTGATAATTGAGTCTTCATTATCTACAGGTTTAGGACCAGAGGACTGGAGGATTGCAAATGTTTGCCCATGTTCAAGAAGGGTAGTACAGATGGCCAAGGCAATTACAGACCAGTTAACCTTATGTGTGTGTAGGAAATATTTTGGACAGGATTATAAGAGATAGGATTTATAATCATCTAGCAAACAACAATTTGATTGCAAATAGTCAACATGGTCACGTCTCTCAAACAACATTGAGGTTTTTGAGATGGTGACCAAGCATGTGTAAGAGGGTAAAGCAGTTGACGTGGTGTACATGGACCTCAGAAAAGCATTTGATAAGGTTCCACATGGTAGACTGTTGGAGAAAATGCAGAGGCGTGGGATTGAGGGTGATTTAGCAGTTTGGATTAGAAACTGGCTTTCTGTAAAAGGCAGCGAGTGGTGGTCAGCATGGAGTCCGTTAACTATGGTGAGCCACAAGGATCTATTTTGGGGCCACTACTGTGTGTCATTTTTATAAATGACTTAGATGTAGGCATAGGTGGATTGGTTAGTAAGTCTATAGATGACACTAAAATCGGAGGAGTAGTGAACAGTGTGGAAATATTTTACGTGTTGAAGGGGCACTTGGACAAACTGCAGAATTGGGCTGACAGGTGGCAAATGGAGTTTCAATGCAGCTAACTATGAGGTGATTCCTTTTGCGAAGAATACCAGGAAGGCAGAATACTTGGTCAATGGAAAGATTCTTGGTAATGTGGATGTGCAGATGGATCTTGGTTTCCATGTACATAGATCCCTGAATGTTGCTACCTAGGTTGATTGTACTGTTAAGAAGTCATACGATGCGTTAGGTTGTATTGGTAGAGTTATTGAGGTCTAGAGCTGTAATGTCATGCTACAACTATGCAAAATGCTAGAGCGGCCACACTTGGAATATTATGTGCAGTTCTGGTCGCCCCATTTCAGGAAGGGTGTGGATGCATTGGAAAAGGTGCAGTGGAGATTTACCAAGATGTTGCCTGGTCTGGAGGGAGGGTCTTATAAGGAAAGGCTGAGAAACTTTACAAGTGGTAAAGATGACCCAAGCTTTTTATGGTCTCCAACTTTGCTATTCGGTGGAACAAAGTAACAGAGACGGATCAATCAGCTGCTGATTCTCAGGCAGGGAACATTTTTCTCCCTCTCTGTGTTGGAGCATAAAATAATGTCAGTTGAACACCAAACTGCACCATGTGCGCTCTCCATGAATATTCTCTGTAATGGATGATTATGGACTATATGCAGAGGCATCATTTTTGTTACTGTACATAGCAATTTTCATGAACAAAACATATCCCCGCTTTCTAATGTGATGACATGTTTATATGCGTCTGTGTAATTTGTAAATATCGATCGATGTCTTTTATAATATGTGTGATATTGTCAATACATTTCAGCCTTAAAATACATTCTCTAGCTTTATTCTCCTTAACAAGAGAAAACATGCATCCAGCTATTACATTTTCCAGATTGTCATGAATGGTTCAATAAGATTTCTCATCTAAGATCGAAACTGATAATTCCCCATAACAAATCCAGGAATGAGTAAAGGGAAATATCTTTGAAAATCTTCTAAAATAATTATATGCTTTCTTTTAGTTTAGACGATCAAAACTACACACAGTGTATCAGATGTGGTATCAGCAATGCCCTGTACAGATGCAGTGAAACATTCCTGATTAAACCCAATACCCGTTGCCAGAAACAGCATCGTTCCAATTACCTTCCAAATCACTTGCTGCATCTGCAGATTGACTTCATATGATTCATGTACCAGGAACATGGAAACCGCCTGTATCACAGAGTTCTGCAATCTCTCTCCATGTAAGTTGATTACTATTGTTTTATCCTTCCTGCCAAAAATAGACAACTCAAGTTCTGTTATTTCTGCTGAAGTCTTGCTCACTAACCTTCCCTGTCTATATCACAATGTAGACTCACTACCTCCATTGGACGACATACTGAATGACCATCTTGGCTTATGAGCTAGTTGAGCTTCAAGCCAATCAGTCTTCTTCCTCCAGATTTTGATAAAAAATATAGATCATTGATGGCCCCACAGTGATCTCTGCGGCACTACACTAGTTACAGCTTTGAAACCTGAAAATAAACGTTTATCTCTAGTCTCTATTTCCTGTTAGCGACAACTTCCTTGTACCTGTGTAGAGGCTCAGGCAGGTTGAATGGCCTCCTGTTTGGCTGTTTAATGTACTCAACGAGATCAATTACTTCATCCTATATTCCTGTGCAACTCCTTCGAGTGGCAGAATGGTCTCCTCCCGTCTCATTGTAACAATCCTGTCTGTCTAAATGGGGTGTTTCCCTACCTTGTAACAGCCTCGAGGTTTGGATTGAGGAAGAACACAAGGGGTAGGGGCAGTAGTAGATCTCTTTAACAACCTCGAGGGAGAATTGAGGGAACAGCACATGGCGTATGGGCAGCAGTTGGCTTTTTGGCTTCACCATTTAGAATGCTCATGGCTGATTCCAATGTGTCTGAATATCCGTCTCCTGTCTGTTCCCAATAAACGTTGGCTCTCCTGCCCAGCAATGATCAGTGGAAATTCAGGGGAGACAAAAAATCACATTGAGTAATTTGAAATTAAGAATCCAAGCGGACTTAATCACTGAAGTATTCAATTCAAATAGTTAAATGGAGTGCTCACATTTAAAATACCTGTGATCCATAGGAATGGATGGACTGACAGAATTGGGACCAAATTCCTAGCTGGGGCATGTGAAATGTGCTTTGATAAAGTCACCTGCATTTCCCAACAATAATTTGGCAAGCTCGGAAATTTAAGAAACAATACGAGCTTCATTGCTGCTCCAGTCGAGTCCCAAGCTCTGTGAAAAAATAACAATGTTTAGGTTTATTGCATACACTCTGAAACATGTGTTTCTTCTCCAGATCTTGCAAGTTTCCCCAATGAGCATAGTCCATCCAAATGATGTTGCTAACTTTGGCCAACTCATTTCTTTCCGAGCCTCTATAACCTGAAGAGTTACCAGAAGCAATTACTCCCCATATGTGGGAACATTACCGACGAGGATTTTTTCCTTCAGAATTGACTTCCATATATTCAGTGCCCAGAAAAGATAAAAAGCTTGTTACCTTTTATAGAGCAATGATTCAGTGGGAGTAAAACGCTAACCTTTTCTTGCTTAACAATCAAGCTGCCTAAATTTTAAAAATGAACACTTCTTAATAGTTCACTAGATCCTAACAAAATATTTTGTGTGAAACAAATCACATGATACATAGTTATTCAGCTAATAAAATAAGTTTGTTCATTGAAGAACCCAGAGGAAAAGGTCATGAAATAATGTGAGTTTGATATACCTCAATCATCATTTCAAGTGCATTCTCTGCATAAATTCTCCTTTTCCTCCTCGAAGTATTTAACTCTAAAGGTGAGGCACTGATACTGCACAATTTTGTCAGCACGGTTTCAATTACTGACAATAATTTAGTAATGTCTTAGCCTTCACATAGGTGTTGAGGTCTGGGTTGGCCCAGCCATGATCTGATAGAATGGGGGAACAAGCTGAAGGGAACTCTGTGGGTTCTTTCAGTAGATTTGCTAAGTATGATTCCCCTCTCTTAAATCCATGCGGACTCTGTCCAATCCTGTCACTGTTCAGTAAGAAACTTGATTGTACTCCAATATAGTTAGTAAATGTATCTGTATTTATTTTTAAAAATCGATTACTTATAAATGCTGGACCCATGCAATAATCAATGAATTTGTGACTCTGAATTTGGGTTATAATTTTTTTTCTGTTAATTCCTTTTCATACTGTGTTATGCAGACAGCACCAAGTGATCATTCTTAATTGTGATTAACTTTGAAAATAATATATTTTAAAAATGACATCCCAAAATGGGGACATTACATAAGGGAACATTCATTTTAGAAAAAGTAAAGATTTTTTTCTCTCAGTGAATGGCTAGAATTTTCTCGCCCAAAATTTTATGAAAGTTATGACAGTAGGGAATCTATGATTCTATCTCAAATTATTTTAGAAGAGGGCAGATAGATTTTTGAAATATTGAGCAGTTGAGGGCTATGCGGATCAAGCATAAAAGAGGTGTTGAGGTCTGGGTTGGCCCAGCCATGATCTGATAGAATGGGGGAACAAGCTGAAGGGAATGAATGCCCTAAGCCTGCTCCTATTCCTTGAGGCTCCATTTCATGTTTTTTTGTCTCCAAAGAAGAGCGTGATACAATGTGCTAAAGATCTCAGATGTGAAAATGGGGTGTTTATGTACTGGTTCAGATGGCATTAATTCATCAGTCACAGCTATATAGTCATGAGTAGGAAGGCAATTCCCTCCATGAATATAGGAAATCTACTGCTGAGCTCACACAAAGGGAATTCTTACCCTCAGCAAACTCTCCCATCACATTACCCAACATATCAGCTAAAGCAGGACACACTGCGCATGCTCTAGCCAACAAAGGGACCCCCGAGTGATTGATGTCAGCATCGGACCAATGAAAGGATGGTGGGCGGAGCTGGAGGACCTAGCGGGATGTTGGTCCTCCAACCAAAGTGAAAGAAGGGCGGAGCTAAACTAAACCATGTGATCACCCTCACTCGCGGCGCAGAGTCGCTGTAATGAATGCTCGGGAAGTTATGGAGAGAAAGGATACGGTAAGGAAAGAAATAAACAGGGAAATGGGAGAAAACTGTGTTGCCATGAGCGGAGAGGTTTTACAAACACATTGTGCACGTCGGAAAACACAAATTTGAACCTCCCAGTCCCGTGTTTGCAGTAAATGAGGAATGGCCTCAGCGCGGCTGCAGGCCTGAGTGAGCGCCGCCATCTTTATTCGGGGCAACGATTCATTGGACACGTGCACCGCCGCCATCTTTTTAGGGGGCAAGGTGCAGCCAGGCGAATGTGCAGCCTTTCTCTAGTATAGAGTCATTGGGATCATCGCAGCCAATACTGCTCTGATTCACCTCTGGGCTCCCTCATGACCACTTTGTCAATATCTAGCTTCCTCAGTCTCGAACCATGGGTGCATTTTTTTGTCTGTTTACTACTGTATTATTACTTTTATAGACCCTTTGCAAATGAGTTTTTCACTGCGGCCCAGCCCTGACCATGTGCTGCTCTATTATCAGATTACTTTTTTCTTGAATATTTTTGACAGTCAAGAATTCTTTTTTCCAACAAGCAAGTGTATTTTCCTTCCATTTCTGACTATCAAATTCTGCACCATTTTCATTCCCTGTGATCCATTTTGCACTCCCTGAAACATCAACTGTGTTTCTCCTTCCACAGATACCAGTGATTAATGCCAAAGCCCTGTTGCCTGTGGAGAGTGTGATGTTTGACTTCCTTGTACAGCTGCAGTTTATGTGGTGAAGGTGCTCCCACAATGTGGTTGGGTAAGAGACATTACAGATTATTCATTACATCAACAGTGATTATTTGAAGATAATGTCCAAATCAAGAACAGTTTGTAGTTTTATTATCATGCTTATAATTTCACAAAAATACTATTGAGAACTTTAGATATAAGGCCAGAGATGGAGATTTTAGGTCAGATGACCAAAAGCATTGCCAAAAAGCAGGTTTTGAGGGATTTCTTAAAGGTGGAAAGCAGACCTGTGAGGTTTTGTCTGAAAATTCCAGACCATGTTGCTTTAGTAACTGTAGAATCAGCCACACAGTTGAAGTAATGAATTAACAAATCGTTGGGAGACTCGAAGAAAATGAGTTGTCGAGGTCTCAAAGGATGTGTAGTGCAGGGAGCTGGGGATGATAACAGCCAGGAATCAAATCAAGAATGAGAATTTGAAATTGTTGTTGTCTTTTGATGGATGAACATGTTTGGGGAGAAGTGAGCACGTGGGTGATCTCAATTTTTCTTGAGATTACAGGGAGGTTGAATTTGGGAAGCTGGCCAGGAGTGTGTTTGGATAATTAAGTCTGGAGATAACACACGATGGATGAGAGTTTCAGTATATGAGCTGAGATGAGGGTGGAATCAGCTAGAAATAGTGGTGTTGGAGTGGGACCGGGCTGTCACTCTCACCTCACCTCTGGGATTCAGCTGGTTGTCAGGTTGTGAATCAGGGATGTAACACAATCCGGAGCTGAGTGGCCATGGTGGAGCCTAAAATGAGTGTCGCTCAGCTGGCTGTTGCTGAGCAGCTGCTGCTTGATAGCCCTGTTGATGACTACTTCCATTACTTTACTGCTGATCGAGTGTGGACTGACAGAGGGAAATTGGCTGGGTTGGATTTGCCCTGTGTTTTTGTGTTGAACATCCCTGGGCAATGTTCCACATTGTCGGTAGATGCCAGTGCTGGAGCGGTCCGTGGCTTGGTGGGTGGCAAGTTCTGGAGCACAAGCCATCAGTATTATTGCCAGAATGTTAGCAGGACCCATAGTCTTTACACTACTTAACCATTTCTCGATATTGTTCGAACTAAATTGAACTGGCTTAAAGCTCACATCTGTGATGTTAGGAACCACTGGAGAAGGCTGAGATGGATCATCTCACTTTGCATCTGGCTGCAGATTGCTGTAAATGCTGCCATCTTATCTTTTGCATGGATGTATGAAACCCCTCCATCAGTAAGGGTGGGGATATCTGTGGTGCTTCCTGCAACGAGTTGTTTATTGTCCATTGCCATTCACAACTGGGTGTGGCAGAACTCTGATCTGATCCACTGATTGTGGGATCACTTAGTTCTGTTGCTTGCTGCTGATGCTGTTTGATGTGCAGATAGTCCTGCTTGGTAGCTTCACCAGGTTGGCACTTCATTTTTAGGTATGCCTGCTGCTATGCCTGCTGCTGCTCATGGCATGCCCTCCTTTCCTGTCCATTGTAATGGGTGAGTGCGGGATTTACAAACCCATGAGATTACAGATTGTGCTGGAGTACAGTTCTGCTCCTGTTGTTATCCCACAGTGCCTCAGAGAGGTCCAGTTTGAGTTCCTACATCTGTCCAATTAAGCATGGTGATAGTACCACTCAGCACAATGGAGGTTTTTCTCAACTTTAAGGTGAGGCTTTGTCTCCAAAAAGACTGTGGGATGGTCGCGCTTACCGATACTGTCATGGACAGATGCGTTTGCAGCTGGCAGATTCATACTGATAAGATCTAGTATGTTTTTCCCTCTTGCTGGTTCCGTTACTGCCTGCTGCAAACCCAGTTGAGCAGCTATGTCCTTGAGGACCCGTCCAGCTCAGTCAGTAATCCTGCTGCTGAGCTACTCTTGGTAGAGGACATTGAAATCCTGTACCCAGAGTAGGCTTGTCACCATTTTATTGCCTCAGTGCTTCCTCCAAGTGTTGTTCAATATGGAGGAGCACTGATTCATCAGCTATGGGAGCACGGTACGTGGTAATCAGCAGGAGCCATGAGACTTCCTGGTGTCCAAAGTCAATGCTGAGTACTCCCAGGGCAAATGGTTCCTGTGTGTACACTACTGTGCCATCACCTCTGCCTGGTCTGTCCTGCTGGGGTGACAGGACATATCCAGAGATTTCAGGAGAAGGTGAAGACTGCAGATGCTGGAGATCAGAGTCGAGAGTGTGGTGCTGGAAAAAAACCAGCAGGTCAGACTGATGAAGGGCTTAGGCTCGAAGCGTTGATTCTCCTGCTCCTTGGATGCTGCCTGACATGTTGTGCTTTTCCATCATCACACTCTCTATCGAGGGATGGTGATGGTGGTGTCTGGCCATTATCTGTAAGGGATTACTCTGTGAGTATGACTATGTCAGGCTGTTCCTTGACTAGTCTGTGAGACAGCTCGCCACGTTTTGGCCCAAAAAAAACAGATGTTAGTGAGCAGGATGTTGCAGATTCGAGAGGGCTGATTCTGTGGTTGTATTTTCTAATGCCTTGTTAGATGCCAAGTGGTCCATCCAGTTTCATTCCTTTGTTGAGACTTTGCAGTGATTAATACAGTGAGTAGCTTGTTGGGTGACTGTCAGGTTGGCAGGAATTTTTTGCCATTGACAATGGTTCCATGGAGATCAGGAGATTCCTAATTCGTTATTTTTTCTTGAATTCAGATTCTACAATCTGCCGAGCTGGGATTCGAACAAAGACTTCAGTTGTACATTTTAATATTCTGGATAAAAGTTAAATATATTAGGTTTTTTCACTCATTTTAAATATCACTAACCCTGGTTTTGTTTCTTTGTAAAACACTGTCCATCATCCTGTCTCCTTCATCCTTCCCTCCAACAACAAGAGCAAGGAGCACATTGAGTTTCTCTGTCACTAAGACTGAGACAATCCAATCAGCTGCCTCTGCTGCTTCCCTCCCTCCCACTAGCCCACCGAGGCAAACTGTCTCACATGGTGTTCCTGATTTTTGTCCCAAACTTACATCTTTCTCCAGTCTCTTGTCAAGCCTTATCAGAGCTCATCTTGATCTTTTACTAGTCTCACTAAACTACAGACATTCCAACTCTGTTTCCTCCTCATCACTCCCCCTCGCCAATTCACAGATATTGTTCCTTGTTCTGTCTGTCTGTCTTTTCTGGTTATGTCCTTCTCATTCATTCTGCAAAAAAACCTAACATTTGACCTCCCCATCATTTGTAAGTCCTGCTCCATCTCCACTTTCCCTTTCCTTTCTGAATTCCTTGTATTTGGTGTCCCTCAAGGATCTATCCTTGGTCCCTCCTCTTTCTCACCTACGCACTGCCAGGAGGTGACATCGTCCAAAAGCACAGTGTGAGATTTCACATGTACACTGACGATGTCCAGCTCTCCCTCCCCACCATCCCTCTCCATTGCTCCACTGTTACTCAGTTACCAAATTGCTTATCATATTCCCACTACTCGATTAACTGCAATTTCCTCCAAAGAAACATTGTTACTGTTAAACCCATTACCTTCAGTTGCTATTACAAATTCCTTTCCCTTACTGCTGAGCCCCTCCCTCTCACTGGGTGCAGTCTGAGATAGAACTAGACTCTTCACAACATTGCTGTCATATCTGTAACCCCAAGGTGACCTTCTGATCAGACATCTACGCAATCACAAACACCAGGAATTCCAATCTCTAAAATGTTGATTGTCTCCACCTCACCCCAGCTCCATTGCTACTGAAACCCCTTACCCGTGTCGGTGTTACCTTAAACTTGATGAATCTGAAATGAACCCTTGATTTCGTGACTGACCCAGAATCTGCTAGCTTTCAGTGTTTCCTGCACAATTACCCCCAGATTCCTTTGTGGTGCAGCTTTCTACAGTTTCCACCATGTAAATAGCACTCTGTTCTTTTATTGTCCCCTCCAAAATGACCGACTTCACTTTTTCCCAAATTATACTCCATCTGACAACTTGTTGCCCCCTTCTCCTGTGCATCTCTCTCTCTTCACAATCCTCTTAGAACTTTACAGTTATGCCTTTTCCAGGAGTGTCCGTCCCCCCCCCCCCCCCCCCATTCTTCTAACCATTTACTGGGAGCATTGGGAAGTGTGAAGCATGCAGAGTTGCTCTGTTTTTAGAGATACTCTATGGGAGGAGCTTGCTGCCCATTGGTCAGAATGGAGGCAACTTGCCCATCGAGCTGCATGAGCCTTTCACACCGCATGTCTTATTGATGAGGCACAGCGGCAGCACAGAAGGAAAAAAAAAGCAAATCCTGCTCTCCACATCTCACTGACTCTTGAAATATTCTGTCCCATGTGTCAAAGATCTGCCCTGTTTAGTCGCATGAAATTCCAAGGTGGAAACTCCTAGAAACCCAGATAGATTTCCACCTGATCTGACTGCTGACCTCCACAAGGGGTAATGTGTCCAGTCATCCTGGGCCAGGAGGAGGGGATGATGCAAGTTTCTAATCTGAACTGACAGTGATGGATTTTATAAACTTGTATTACAGGATACTACAGGTGGACATTCAGATGGTAATCTCAGTCATTGTAACATCTAACTCTGATTGAATTAGTCAATTCATCAGGACCTGGATATTTGCATTGTGTGTGAGTATTGTATTCCATCTGAATCCCATTTGCTGCATAAAAGTTCTCCTTTGAATCTTCCCAAACCTTTAATGTGTGTCCTGTAATCCTTGTATAATGAGCTGATGGGTATAAGGTTTATTATTATAACGTGTAACTTTTCTAAACGCCTCTGCCACAGCTCCTCTCAATTGCCTTTGCTAAAAGGAGAACACCTCAGTTTCCCCAAACCCCTGATTCCCCAATGTCTGTTTGCTCTCTATAAGGCACACATCAGGATTGTGTTGGAACATTCTCCACTTGCTTGCATCAGTGCAGCCCCCAACACTATTAAAGAAAGTGAACATCCTCCAGGACAAAGCATTGTGCCTGAGTGGTGTCCCATCCACTACCTTCAGCATTCCCTCTCCCCATCCCAGAGACACAGTGGCATCACTGTGTAAAAGGTAAAGGCAGCATTGTCCTACCAGACCATAAGGCTGCTCTCTCATTAGGGAGGAAACTGGAGCACCTGGAAGAAACCCATGCAGACACTGGGAGAATGTGAAAGTCCCACAGAGACAATTGTCCAAAGCTGGAATTGAACCTGGGGACCTGGCAGCAGTGCTAATCACTGAGCCACTGTGCCACCCTAAAATTGTAATTTGATTCACAACTACCACTTCCTCTGATAGCTCATTCCACACATAAACCATTGTCTGAACAAAAATAAAAAAAAATTCCCGAATGCCTTTTTAAAGCCGTTCTGCTGTCACCTTAAAAGGTATGCACCCAGTATTGAATCGTGTACCTTCCTGGAAAGGACACCTGTTCACATTACTGATACCAACCCTCCATGATTTGAGAAACGTCTAACAAGGTCACTCCTCAGCCTCCTGCGCGCCAGTGAAAGATGTCGCAGCCTATCCAGCCTCTGCTTATAATTCAAACTATCCATTCCCATCAACATCCTGGTAAATCCCCTCTGAATCCGTTCCAACTACATAATGTCCTCCCGATATCAGCATGACCAGAACTGGACACAGAATTCCAGAAAGGCCTCACCAACATCCAAAATAACGTCCCAACTCTTGTACTCAAAGGTCTGAGCAATGAAGGCAAGTGTGCTAAGCACCTTCTTAACCACCCTGTCTACATGTGACACAGACTTGAAAGACCCGAACCCCTCGGCCTCTTTGTTCCATATCACTACTCGAGGCCCTTTTTTTAATTAGTGTAAGTCTGCCCTCGTTTGTTTTATCAAGATGTAATATTTTGCATTTATTCCAATCCAAAAATCCCAAAAAACCCTGAGCATTAAAGACAGTAGGAATATACTTAAGAGGGAAATCAGGAGGGCAAAAAGGGGACATGAGATAGCTTTGGCAAATAGGGTTATGAATAATCCCAAGGGTGTTTATAAATACATTAAGAACAAAAGGGTAACTCGAGAGAGAATAGGGCTCCTCAAAGATCAGTAAGGTAGCCTATGCGTGGAGCCGCAGGAGATGGGAGAGATACTAACTGAATATTTTGCATCAGTGTGTACTGTGGAGAAGGACATGGGCAATATAGAATGTGGGGAAATAGATGTCGACATGTTGAATATGTCCATCTTACAGAAGAGGACGTGCTGGGTGTCTTATAACCCGTAAAGCTTGGTTAATCCCCAGCACCTGATCAGGTGAACCCGAGAACTCTGGGAGGCTGGGAATGTGATTGCTGGGCCTCTTGCGGAGATATTTGTATCATCGATTGTCACAGGTGAGATGCTGAAAGACTAGAGGTTGGTTAACGTGGTGCCACTATTTAAGAAAGGTGGTAAGGACAAGCCAGGGAACTATCGACTAGTGAGCCTGACATTGATGCTGGGCAAGTTGTTGGAGGGAATCCTGAGGAACAAGATGCGTGTGTATTCTGAAAAGCAAGGACTGATTAGTGATAGTCAGCATGACTATGTGCGTGGGAAATCATGCCTCACAAAATTGATTGAGTGATTTGAAGATGTATCAAAGAGGATTGATGAGGGCAGAGAGGTGGACATGATCTATGGAATTCAGTAAGGCGCTCGACAAGATTCCCCATGGAAGACTGGTTAGCAAGGTTAGATCTCATGGAATACACGGAGAACTAGCCGTTTGGATACAGAACTGGCTCAAATGTAGAAGGCAGGGTGGTGGTGGAGGGTTGTTTTTCAGATTGGAGGCATGTGACCAGTGGAATGCCACAAGGATCAGTGCTGGGTCCACTACTTTTCGTCGTTTATATATGTGATTTAGATATGCGCATAGGAGGTATAGTTAGTAAGTTGGCAGATGACACAAAAATTGGAGGTATAGTGGACAGCGAAGCAGGTTACCTCAGATTACAACAGGATGTTGTTCAGATGGGTGAGAAGTGGCAGATGGAGTTTAATTCAGATAAATGTGATATGCTGCATTTTGGAAAAGCAAATCTTAACAGAACTGATACACTTAGTGGCAAATTCCTAGATAGTGTTGATGAACAAAGATATCTTGTAGTGCAGGTTCATATTTCCATGAACATAGAGTTGCAGGTAGATAGGTGGCAGTTTCAGAAAGATAGGAAAACTGCCAGTCCAGTCAGGTAGATGGGTTTCCTCTCGGAAAGGGAGGAGTGGAGGGCAAGTAGTGCAGGAGTCTCCTGTGGTTATTTCCATCTCAAACAAGTATACTGTTTTGGAAAGCGTCGGGGGTCACAGACTCTCAGGGGAATATCGCACTGACAGACAAGTTACTAGTGTAATGTGAGGTATATCAGGTTCCACGCGATCGAGGGTGATAGGGGGCTCTCTAGTCTGCAGCACAGACTGCGGTTTCTGACAGTGAGACATCAGAATAGGGTGGTGCCTCCCGACTGTCTGGGTGAAGGATGGCTCCGAGGGTGCAGAATATTCTGAAAGGGGAGAATGATCAGTGGGAGGTCGCTGTACATTGGTACCAATGACATAAGAGAAAAGGATGAAGTCCTGATGAGAGAATATAGCAAATTAGCCTGGAGGATAATAAGCAGGTCCTTGTGGGTAGTAATATCTGGATTACTCCCGGTGCCACATGCTAGTGAGAGTAGGAATAGCAGGGTAGAGCAGATGAATGCGTGGCCAAGAATCTGATACAGTGGAGAAGGATTTACATTTTTGGATCATTGGAATCTCTGCTGGGGTAGAATTGATGTGCATAAGAAGGATGGATTACACCTGAATTGGAAGGTGTCTAATATCCAAGCAGGGAGATTTGCTAGTGCTACTCGGGAGGCATTAAGCCAGTGAGGGAGTGGGGGTAAACCTAAAGAGATAGTGAGAAAGGAGGTAAGTCTGAGGCTGGTACAGTTGAGAAGTTAGACAGGCAACAGCAAGGCACAGAATGAGGTAGGACTGACAATGTACAATAGACAATAGGTGCAGGAATAGGCCATTCTGCCCTTTGAGTCAGCACCACCATTCATTATGATCATGGCTCATCGTCCACAATCAGTATCCTGTTCCTGTCTTATCTCCATAACACTTAATTCCATTATCTTTAACAGCTCTAATCATCTCTTTCCTTGAAAGTATCCAGAGACTTGGCCTCCACTGCCTTCTAGAGCAGAGCATTCCATGTGTCCACTACTCTCTGGGTGAAGACATTTCTCCTCAACTCTGTTCTAAATGGCCTTTCCCTTATTTTTAAACTGTGTCCTCTGGTTCTGGACTCACCCATCCGTGGAAACATGCTTCCTGCCTCCAGAGTGTCCAACCTTTAATAATCTTGTAGGTCTCAATCAGATCCTCTCTCATTCTTCTAAACTCAAGTGTATACAAGCTCAGTCAATCCAATCTTTCAACATATGATCATTCCGCCATTCCAGGAATTGACCTCATGAACCTACCCAACACTCCCTCAATAGCCACAATGCTCTTCCTCAAATGTGGAGACCAAAACTGCACACAAAAATTCCAGTGCGGTCTTACCAGGGCCCTGTACAGCTGCAGAAGGACTTCTTTGCTCCTATACTCAATTCCTCTTGTTATGAGGCCCAGCATGCAGTGAGCTTTCTTCACTACCTGCTGTACCTGCATGCTTGCTTTCATTGACTGGTGTACAAGAATACCTAGATCTCGTTGTACTTCCCCTTTACCAAACTTGACTCCTTTTAGATAGTAATCTGCCTTCCTGTTCTTGGCTCCAAAGCGGATAACCACACATTTATCCACATTAAACTGCATCTGCTATGCATCCGTCCACTCACCTAGCCTGTCCAAGTTAACCTGTATTCTCATAACATCCTCCTCACATTTCACCCTGCCATCCAGCTTTCTGATATCAGCAAATTTGCTAATATTACTTTTAATATATTCATTTATATTATTAATGTATATTGGAAACTGCTGCGGTCCCAGCACCCCACTAGTCACTGCCTGCCATTCCGAAAGGAAGCGTTTATCACTCCTCTTTGCTTCCTGTCGGCCAGCCAATTTTCAATCCAAGTCAGTATATTCCCCTTTGTAAATCCATGCTGACTCTGACGAATCCTATTACTGCTATCCAAATGAGCCATAATTTCATCTTTTATAATTGACTCCAGCATCTTTCTCACTACTGACATCAGGCTAACTGGTCTATAATTCCTTGTTTTCTCTCTCCCACCTCTCTTGAAAAGTGGGACAACATTAGCCAACCTCCAATCTGACTCTACATCTCCTGATTCTGTGTCTCCCCCTTCTCAAGGGGCAAAACGTCATCCATCACCAACAGGGCCATCCCACCCCCTCTGCCCATCAGTCTGTCCTTTTGATAGCACTGCACTGCATTTATTTCAATGCAAGAGGTTTGACAGGGAAAGCAGATGAGCTTAAGATATGGTTTTGAAAATGGGACTGGGATATAGTGGGTATTACAGAAACGTGGCTTAAGTTGAAAAGGACAGGGCGCTTAATGTTCCAGGGAATAGATGTAAGAGGAAGGATAGAAAGGGGGATAAGAGAGAAGGTGGAATGGTGTTTTTGATTAGGGATAACATTATTGTTGTGCTTAGGGAGGATATTCATGGGAGTTCGCCCGGTGAACTTACTTGGGTGGAACTGGGAAATAAGAACAGGATGATCACCTTATTGAGGTTGTCTGTGTGGGTTTCGTCCGGGTTCTCTGGTTTCCTCCCACAGTCCAAAGATATGCAGGTTGGGTGGATAATCCAGGCTGAATTGCTCATATTGTTCAGGGATGTGCAGGTTGGGTGGATTGGCCATGTGAAATTGCCCATAGTTTTCAGGGATGTGCAGGTTGGGTGGATTGGCCATGTGAAATTACCCATAGTTTTCAGGGATGTGCAGGTTGGGTGGATTGGCCATGTGAAATTACCCATAGTTTTCAGGGATGTGCAGGTTGGGTGGATTGGCCATGGGAAATTGCCTACAGTGTTCAGGGATGTGCAGGCTAGGGGGATTGGCCATGGGAAATGCAGCATCACAAAGGTAAGGTAGGAGGATCTAAGGGTCAGTGTGGATGTGATGGGCCGAATAGCCTGCTTCCACACTTGGGATTCTCTGACGATAATTCTACTAGTTTTAAAATAGTTGCAGAAAATAATAGACCAGATCTAAAAGTTGGTGTTCAAAATTGAACAAAGGTGAATTTTGACAGTACAAGGTGAGAACTTTCAATATTTCTTTGCAACCCCCAGATAAAGGGACGGCTGGAAAGTGGGAACATAAGAACAGAAGGAATAGGAGCAGGAGTAGGCCATCTGGCCCCTCAAGCCTGCACTGCAATTCAGTAAGGTCAGGGCTGATCTTTTCATGGCCTCAGCTCCACATTCCTGCTCTCTCACTATAATCCTTAATTCCTTTCCTGTTTGCAAATCTACATTTTGCCTTAAAGACATTCAAGTTGATAATGTCAACTGCTACACTCAGCAGGGAATTCCACAGATTCATAACCCTTTAGCTGAAGAAGTTCCTCCTCAACTCTATCCTAAATCAGATACCCCCTTATTTTGACGCTATGCTCTCTAGGTTGCCCCCCCCCCCCCCCCCCCCCCCCCCCCTCCCCGGTGGAAATAACCTCCCTGCTTCTATCTTACCTATTCCCTTCTTAATTTTAGTTTTTCCAATACAACCTCCCATTCTTCTAAATTCCAACAAGTATAGTCCCAGTCTATTCAGTCTCTCCACATACACCAACCCTCTCAACTCCCGACTCAAACTAGTGACCCTCCTCTGCACCCCCTCCAGTGCCAGTACATTCTTGCTGATGTAAGGAGATCAAACCTGTACACAGTACTCCAGGTGTGGCCTCACCAGCACCCTGCACAGCTGCAGCATAACCATCACCATCTCTTTTAGTCCCCTGGTCACGGGGACCCATGTACTTTTGGGCTGTTATCTTTCCCAACACTGCCTCTTTACTAAGAATGACTGTTTCCATGTCCTCATATGCCATTGCCTCCATAGGCCTGTGAAAATGAGACAACAAAAGTACATAGACAGTATGTTCCTGTTAAGGCCAAGTCTGGTAGGTGTAGAGAATGCTGTGTGTCTAGAGAAATTGAGGGTCTGGTCAAAAAGATGAAGAAGGGATATGGCAGGTACAGACAGCTGGGTTTGAGTGAATCCCTCGGAGTATAGGGGCAGTAGGAGTACACTTGAGGGAAAACAGGAGGGCAAAAACGATACATGAGATTTTAAGGACAATCCAAAGAAATTCTACAAAACACCTAAGGACAAAAGAGTAACCAGGCAGAGAATAGAGACCTTCAAAGATCAACAAGGCTGTCTGTGGAACCACAGAAGGTGAGAGAGATACTATCTGAGGATTTCATGTCAGCTTTTAGTGAAAGAGGATATGGAAGCGAGAGACTTTGGAGAAATAAATCGTGATAACTTGACAACTGTCCATATTATAGAGGAGGTTGTACTGGATGTCTGATACATAAAGCTGAGTAAATCTGTGGGACCTGATCAGGTGTATCCCAAATCTTTGTGGGAAGTTAGGGAAGTGACTGCCGGGCCCCTCGCTGAGATATTTCTATCACCGATAGCCACAGGTTAGGTGCTGCAAGACAGGCGCCATTATTTGAGAAAGGTGATGAGGAAAGGCCAGGGAACAATACACTGGTGAGCCTGAAGTTAGTGGCAGACAAGGTGTTGGAAGGAATTCTGAAGGACAGGTTTACATGTAATTGGAAAGGCAAGAAGTGATAAGGTTTAGTCAGCATGGCTTTATACATAAATCATTAACTTGGACTTCAGAAAGACATTCAAAAAGGTTCCACATGATAGACTGGTTAGCAAGTTAGACACCATGGGATACAGAGAGAATCAGCTATTTGGATACAAATTGGCTGGAAGGTTGGAGACGGAGGGTAGTGCTTTTCGGACTGGAGGCCTGTGATGAGCAATATGGTGTAAGGATCGGTGCTGGGTCCATTGCTTGTCATCATTTATATCAGTGATTTCTATGTGAATATATGAGGTATAGTTAGTGGGTTTACAGTAGACATCAAAATTGGAGGCGCACTGGACAGCAAAGAAGGTTACCTCAGAGTACAATGGGACTTCAATCAAATGGGCTGAGGATTATCAGATCGAGTTTATTTCAGATAAATATGAGGTGCTCCATTTTGTAAAAGCAAATGAGGGCAGGAATTATACACTTAATGGGAAGGTCCTGGGGAATGTTGCTGAATAAAGAGACCTTGGAGTGCAGGTTCATAGTTCCTTGAAAGTGGAATCATAGGAAGGGTAGTGAAGAAGGTGTTTGGTGTACTTGCCTTACTGGTCAGTGCATTGAGTAGTGGAGTTGGGACGTCATTTTGCTGCTGCACAGCACATTGAATTCTGGAATTCTGCTTTCAGTCCTGGTCTCCCTGCTATTGGAATGATATTGTGAAACTTGAAAGGGTTCGGAAAAGATCCGCAAGAATGTTGCCAGGGTTGAGGGTTTGAGCTATATAGGTAGAAGGTGAATAGGCTGGGGCTGTTTTCCCTGGAGCATCGGATACAATTGTGAGGGGCATGGGTAGGGTGAAATTCCAGGGTCTTACTTCCCAGGATATGTGAGTCCAAAGCTTGGGGGCACAGGCTTCAGGTGTGAGGGAAAAGATTTAAAAGGGATCTAAAGGGCAATGTTTTCCAGCTGAACATGGTACGTGTATGGAATGAGCTGCCAGAGGAAGTGTGGAGGCTGGTACAATTACCCAATTATGCCTTTGAGATGTTGTATGTGATTAGCAAAAGTTTAGAAGGATATAGCCAAGAGCTGGCATATGGGTTGAGATTAATTTAGGATATCTGGTCGGCAAGGACAAGTTGGATCGAAGGGTCTGTTTCTCTGCTGTACATCTTTATGGCACTACTAAAATTAAGATGGGTTTCTCTTTGTTGGAGAGTTAGCAGAAGATCAGATAATTCTCCTTGGAGCTGAGAAGGTTAGGCAGTGATTTCGACCAGGAGCAGATTTGTTTCCAGGATATTTAATTTACAGAGAGACAGAGGGAGAAATTATTAACGCCACAATTTTTAGTAACTACCTTTCAGTAACTGGCAAATAATGCAGGTTAAAAATGTGAAGATTATTTTACTCACTAAGTTCTGAGCATCTGGAACAGATTGACCGACAGCTGGATGCAGATTCAGTAGTTATTGTCAAGGAAAATTTGGAATTTAACTTTTTTAAGGAAGGATTTGGAGGGCTACAGACAAATGGGAGGTGAGTTGGGATAGACTGGCACCATCTCCAGAGGGGGAAGAGTACAGCCCCAATGGGCTGAATAGCCCCAAATCCCTGTGCTCTGTGTTACTGCCCCATTCACTGTGAATGTTGAAGATCATCCCAGGGCAGAGTCATAGAGACATACAGCATGGAATTAGACCCTTTGGTCGAACTGGTCCATGCCAACCAGATATCCCAACCTAATCTAGTCCCATTTGCCAACACTTGGCACATATCCCTGTACGCCCTTCCTATTCACATACCCATCTAGATGCCAAATGGTGTAATTGTACCAGCCTCCACCACTTCCCTGAACAGAAGATTCCATACACACACCAATCTCAGTGTGAAAAAAGTTGCCTCTTGGGTCCCTTTTAAATCTTTCCCCTCTCACCTTAAACCCTACACCCTCTCGTTCTAGACTCTCCCGCCCCAGGGAAAAGACCTTGTCTATTTTTCCCATCCATACTCCTCATGATTTTATAAAGCTCTATGAGGTCAACCCTCAGCATCCGATGCTCTTGGGCGGAGCCCACTCATGTCACAATGGGGCCCAGGTGATTGACAGCAACTTCAGACCAATAGGAGAATTGGCGTGATCCTCCAGCCAATGGGAGTGAATTGGGGTGGGTCCAGCAGGCCAACACGTGGCCATGAGCTGTGCAGGCGCAGTGTCACGGTGAGGGGGGACCTAGTGAGTGTGAAGGGAGTGGGAGAGACTGCAAAGTCTGGGGAAGAAATGGAGCTATTGTGGACTGGGAGGGTTTATAAACGCACAGTTTTAGGCTGCTAGACCTGAATTAGAAATTCCTGGTAAATTAGAACCAAAAGAACTGCGGATGCTGTAAATCTCTCACAATAACCAAAAGGTACTGGTAAAGCTCAGCAGGTCTGGCAGCATCTGTGAAGAGAAATCAGAGTTAATGTTTGGATCCACTGACCCTTCCTCATAACTGATGTTACTGAAAAGAAATGTCGATTTATATGCAGAAGATAGGGGTTAAGGAGTAAATGTTAGGTGGTGATAGAGTGCAAAGAGATGGGAGCAGTTGGACAATGGAGTGGATAACGATCTGGCTGGGGGAGGGTGAATAGCTGTTTATGGGGACTGTTAGTGGCTAACCATAGGTAGTGTGTAATGGTAGGCTATGTAATACCAAGGCCTGGTATGTGGGTTAAGAGGCTAGTGCGCTAGGACATTGGAGAATTCAGGACCTACAATTATTGAATTTGATACTGGGGCTAGATGGGTGCAGGGTCCCCAAGTAGAATATGAGGTGGTGTTCTTCCAGCTTGCGTTAACGTGTGGCACTGGAAAAGAACAGCAGGTCAGGCAGCATCTCAGGAGCAAGAGAATCGACGTTTTGGGCATATTCTTTTCATCAGGAATGCCGGGATTGGAGGGGGAGGGGGAGTAGTAAGAGGGTTGAGAGATAAATAAGAGGGATGTGTGCGGTTGGTGGGAAGGGAGCTAGGAAAGCAATAGGTTGATGTAGGTGGAGGGTAATGGAGAGAGAGTGGAGTGGATAATTGGAAGGAAGATGGACAGGTGGGACAGTTCAAGAGGGTGGTGTCGAGTTGGAGGGTTGGATTTGGGATAAGGCAGGGGAGGGGAGATGAGGAAACCTTGATTCTGTGGTTAAAGGGTCCCAATGTGGAAGATGAGGTTTTCTTCCTCCAGGCGTCGGGTGGCTGGGATTTCGTGGTGGAGGTGGCCCAGGACTTGCATGTCCTTGGTGGAGTGGGTGGGGAAGTTGAAGTAGTCGGCCACAGGATGGTGGCGTTGATTAGTGCATGCATCGCAGAAATGTTCCCTGAAACATTCCGCAAGTTGGTGTCCTGACTCCCCAGTGGAGAGGAGACCACGTCGAAAGCAAAGGCCGTAATGGGTGAGGTGTTTGGATGTGCAGGAAAATCTCTGCTGGATGTGGAACGGTCCTTTGGAGGTGAAGGAGGAGGTGTGGGCACAGGTTTTACACCTCTTGCATTGGCAAGTGAAGGGGCTGGGAGTGGGGTTGTTGGGGAGCATGGATCTTACTTGGAATTCACAGGGAATGGTCTCTGTGGAATGCTGAAAGGAATGGAGATGGAAATATACCTCTGGTGGGATCTGATTGTAGGTGGTGGAAATGGCGGAGGATGATGCATTGTATCTGGGTGAAAGGTGAGAACTGGGGGATTCTATCCTTGTTGGCAGTTGGCGAGGTGTGGGAAGTGGAGATGGACTGGAGAGTATTGTTGACCACATGGGAGGGGAAATTGCAGTCCTTGAAATACGGGGTGTTTTGGTATGTTTCTGGAGTGTTCTGCCAGCTTGCATCAAGCTTCACTGGAACACTGCGGTAAGCATGGGACCGAGATGTTGGCCAGGGAACAGACTCGTGTGTTAAAGTGACAGGCAACTGGAAGCTCAGGGTCTGTTTTGCAGCAGAACTTAGATCATCAGCTGCCATTTCCAGCACCTCCACTGAGATGCTGCCAGACACAGGTTCCTCTGCCCTCCATTAACAGCTATGCACCCTCCCAGCCAGATTGTTATCCACTCCTTTGTCTTTCCTGTCTCTCTTTGGGCTCTGTCCCCACCTATTATTTACTCTTTAAACCCTATCTCCTGCAGTCCAAAGATATGCAGGTTAGGTGAATTGGCCAAGCAAAATTTCCCGTAGTGCTCAGGGATGTATAGGTTAGGTGCATTATTCAGAAGAAATGTAGAATAATAGAGTCGGGGAATGAGTTTGGTTGAGAAACTCTTCAGAGGGTGGGTGTGGACTTGTTGGGCTGAATGGCCTGTTTCCACGCTGTAGGGATTCTAATTTTCCCAGCTGCCGTCGGTTCTGAGGAAAGGTTACTGGACCTAGAATGACCCTTGGTGTGTGCAGGAGGAGAAAACGGGAAAGGGGAGTTGGATCCAGTTTAGACTAGGAGGGTTTATTTACACTCTGAACAGGTAGTTAGGCCTGAATTAGAAACTCTTGGTCCCACGTTTACAGCAAATGGGAAAATGGCTGTGGCCCTCAGACAGTGATAGGTCCTGGGTTATGGTCGCCATCTTTATTGGGTGCAAGGTACAGCAAGGCGCATGGACATGTCCTCTTCCTGGGTGGGGAAGGGGTGATTTGAAGAGGGGCATTGACACATCAAACACACACCAAGAGAAGTGTTTGCCTTCACTATTCATCTTGCATTGACTGTGAGCTTTTTTGTGATTTCATTTTATAGGATATTAATTAAGAATAATTGAGACAGAGATCTCAAAAGCAATTTTCTATCGTCAGCAGGGTCATCAGGATCTGAATACTATTGACATTAACTGTGGAAGGAGAAAGGTGTGTCTGTACTGTCTGTGGGAAAGTATCTATTATTTTTCAAGTAAAAAGCAGAAAGATGTTCAAATTAGTGGTTGGATCACCCTAAGGTTTGTGCTCTGCAGCTGAGGAAGGAGATATTGCCCTGAGAGGGAGCACAGATTTATCCAAATTACACCTAGTCTCTTTGTAGGACCTGTCAGATTGGTCCCAGTCACCCACTTCATGATGTTAACCTGTAAACTCCTTATTTTCAATTCCCTGCAAACTTCTCATTAAAATTCCTTATGGACTCAAATTCCAGCACCATTTCAGGTGGAATGTCCCAGATTCTGACAACTGTCTGTTCATCCAGAAACTGCAGAAGTCTATGTTGACTCTGGAGTTACAAAGGGCTGAATTGAAAGATGAGATGTTGTTTTTGAGCTCCTATTGAGGTGCATTGGAACAGTACAGGAGGCTGAGGGCAGTGTAGGTATGAGCAGACAATGAAAATGACAGGGCTGCACTGTGAGGGCTGCTTGGCTCAATGAGTGTGTTTTGGAGTTGGGTGTAGACAGAGCGAGGTCAGACAGGGAGAAGGTGAACCTCAGCTTCAGTTATAGTTCAGGCTATTCAGAAATTCACATGGTCCCAATCGGAACAGGCAGTTTGTAAGTGAAACCTGCTGAGTTTTTAAAAAGTTTTTAAAAGTATAAAATGTCAGCAAAAGTAAAGATCAGAGCTTTAGATTATAATGGAAATGTTTGAAGTGAAGAAAGGTTGCTAGCTCATTTAAATTCTGTTAATGAGAGTAACGATCTGAAACTCGAGAGACGTTGTGACAGGAGCCCTCAGACCTATAGTGTGCTCCTCTTGTACAATATGGGAAATAAGGGACGCTTTCAGTGTCCCTGACGGCTATGTGTGCAGGAAGTGTGTCCATCTGCATCTACTGGGAAACTGCTTTTCAGACCTGGAGCTGAGAGTGGACTCACTGTTGAGAATCTGCGATACTGAGAATGTTATGGACAGCATGTTTAGTGAGCTGGTTACACAGGCAGAAAGGGAATGGGTGACCATCAGATCAAGTAAAAGGCTCAGGAAGGAAGTGCAGGACTCCCCAGCGGTTATTCCCTTCTCATACAGATATTGTGCACCGCTTGGGATTCTATAAGGGGGTGGGGGGTGAGGGGGGGTGGGGGGGGGTGGCCTCTCAGGGGAAATCAACAACAGCCAGATTCATGACACCACAGATAGCTCCGCTGCACAGAACTGGAGGAAGGAGAATGGCAGAACTATAGTGACAGGGGATCCAGTAGTCAGGGTCAGAGACAGGCGTGTCTGTGGCCACAGACATGAATCCAGGACAGTGGAATTGAACCCAGGTCCATTTATTGATAAGTGCACAGAACAATAAAGGTCAGCGTCCCAAATGCAACTTTCAGCACTTGATCACCCTGAAGCTCTACTTTCCAAGGACTGTGCACTTGTTCTGAGCCCTTCAGAGGGATTGAAGGGGATAGGGAGAAAACAGGAACAGGGTTGTGTTGTAATCTACAAAATAACGGTCACCCTCCCCTCTCGGTTTCCCCCCTCTGTCTTCCATCCCCCATCGTGCCTCCTCCCCACCACAGGGAAAATACCTTGTGTATTTACCCTATCCATGCCCCTACTGATTTTATAAACCTCTATAAGGTCACCCATCAGCCTCTGATGCTCCAGGGAAAACAGTGTATTCATCCTCTCCCTGTAGCTCAAATCCTCCAACCCTGGCAACATGCTTGTAATACTTCTCTGACCCCTTTCAAGTTTCGCAATATTGTTTTGATAGGAAGGAGACCAGAATTGCATGCAATATTCCAAGCGTGGCCTAACCAATGTCCTGTACAGCCGCAATATGACCTCCCAACTCCTATACTCAGTGCTCTGACCAATAAAGGAAAGCATACTAAACACTTTCTTCACTATCCTATCTACCTGCGATTCTGCTTTCAAGGAGCTATGAAGCTGCACTCCAAAGTCTCTTTGTTCAGCAGCACTCCCGAGGACCTTACCATTAAGTGTATACATCCTGCTAATATTTGCTTTTCCAAATGTAGCACCTCACATTTATCTAAATTAAACTCCATCTGCCAGTCCTCAACCATCTGATCAAGATCCCATTGTAATCTGAGATAACCCTCTTCACTATCCACTACACCTCCAATTGTGATGTCATCTTACTAACAATATTTTCTATGTTCACATCCAAATCATTTATATAAATTATGAAAATTAGTGAATCCAGCGCCGATCCTTTGTGACACCCCACTGGTCACAGGTCTCCAACCTGGAAAGCAACCTTCCACCACCACCCTCTGTCTTCTGCCTTTGAACCAGTTTTGTATCCAAATGGCTAGTTTTAGATTAGATTAGATTACTTACAGTGTGGAAACAGGCCCAACAAGTCCACACCGACCCGCCGAAGCGTATACCACCAAGACCCATACTCCAACGTTTACCCCTTCACCTAACACTATGGGCAATTTAGCATGGCCAATTCACCTCACCTGCACATTTTTGGATTGTGGGAGGAAACCGGAGCACCCGGAGGAAACCCACGCAGACACGGGGAGAATGTGTAAACTCCACACAGAGAGTCGCCTGAGGCGGGAATTGAACCCGGGTCTCTGGCGCTGTAAAGCAGCAGTGCTAACCACTGTGCCACCGTGCTCTGTATTCCATGAAATCTAACCTTGCTAACCAGTCTCCCATGGGGAACCTTGTTGAGCACCTTACTGAAGTACATGTAGCTCATTTCTACTGCTTTGCCCTCATCAATCCACTTTGTTGTTACTTCAAAAAAATTGACTCAAGTTCATGAGACGTGATTTATCACACACAAAGCCATTATTAATATCCAGGACTTAACTCTGTACATTGGGGTCTGCGTCACCCAGTTATGGGTGTTAATATTCTGGATAAAGGTCCCGTACACCAGCTTTCTGTTGGTGACTGTGTACTGAGTCTTGTTAATAACACCAACACAGATGAGTTCCTTTTAAAAGGCAGTCCCTATATTCCTAATCCCCCTGCCATCTGCTCTGTCTCCTCCATCCCCACCGTAGACAGTAAGTGGGAAGAGCTCATGGAGTTTCCATGTGAGTGAGAATGAGAAAATATCTTCCCTTCTTTCCACTAGCCGACCAAGAAATGGTGGTAGCGTCCTTACCTCTGGACCAGGAGAATCGGGTTCAGAGTTGAGTAACAGCATCTTTGAAGAGGCTGATTGGAAAACGTGCCCAAGCCACCAGGCCATGCTGTCTCCCAGCTGTCCCTGCCTGAGTCTCCAAACAGAATCTTCCTGTAGTTTCTCTCCTGTCAGACTCTCCCATTGCTTAGTTTGTCCAGAATCTCCTGCTGCTGCACTGCTCCTGTCCCTCACTGACCTGTCCATCCCCCAGTGTCCTCCACATTCATTCATTGTTTACAATCCCATTGTCCCAGTCCTCCAGCCCCACCCCCTCCACTCTATTGGGCAGCAGCTGCTGTCAATCAACCAGGCTCCTGTGTGATCCGGAGCATGCTCTGTAGGAGGGGAGACCAGTGCATGGGCACAGTGCTGGCCAATTGTTGGTGTATGTGCAGTATGGGTCAGTGCCAGGGAGGCTGTGGGTGTGTGGGATTAATCTGTCATTGGCAGTTCCTCCCTCTGAAAGCAGGACCCAGGGGAATGGCCCCTCCCCTGGTATCCTGACGAGTGGTCAAAGTATCAATGGGGAAGCATTTTGCAGAATGTTATCAGAACTCTTGTGAAGTTTCAGGAATGTTATGGAGAGGGACAGGGGTCGGCCTGTAATTAGAGTTCTAATCTATTTCATTTTAGTTCAACCAGATATGATTTGGCCAGTGTGTGCAGGATGGTTCTCATCAGAGGACCGGAGTGGGGGAAATAAATAAGAGGTTCCAGATTGGGGGAAATAATCAATGTGGGTCTGGCCAGGAAGGACACCCTGGGAGGTGGGAGGAGGATTCATCAACACCCCGGAGGCTCCGAGTCAGACTCATTGATTTGATTAGATTTCCTACAGTGTGGAAACAGGCCCTTCGGCCCAACCAGTCCACACCGACCCTCCGAAGAGCAACCCACCCAGACTCATTTCCCTCTGACTAAAGCACCTAACACTATGGGTAATTTAGCATGGCCAATTCACCTGACCTGCACTGTCAGTCTTTGGATTGTGGGAGGAAACCAGAGCACCCGGAGGAAGCCCACGCAGACACTGAGAGAATGAGCCCGAGGCTGGAATCGAATCTGGGACCCTAGTGCTGTGAGGCAGCAGTGCTAACTACTGTGCCATCATGCCGCCCCTTTTTTTGGTTCTTAGTCTGTAGACAGGAGCGAGAAAACTGAATTCAAAGAGAGGAGAGAGTGTTAGAATTGGGTGTAGAGGGAAGGAGTGAGGAGATTGGTTTGGATTTCAGCTCTCAGAAGAGAGAAATTGTGAGACTGAGATTTAAAGATTAGATTAGATTTTTTTAGATTAGATTACATTACAGTGTGGAAACAGGCCCTTCGGCCCAACAGGTCCACACCGACCCGCCGAAGCGTAACCCACCCATACGCCTACATTTAACCCTTACCTAACACTACGGGCAATTTAGCATGGCCAATTCACCTGACCTGCACATCTTTGGACTGTGGGAGGAAACCGGAACACCCGGAGGAAACCCACGCAGACACTGGGAGAACGTGCAAACTCCACACAGTCAGTCGCCTGAGGCGGGAATTGAACCCGGGTCTCAGGCGCTGTGAGGCAGCAGTGCTAACCACTGTGCCACCATGCCGACCACAAAAGCTTTGGGGGAAACAAAGAAACTACAATTTAATACTATAATTGTCTTATGAATTTCCATCCTGTGTTAACAGTGGTGACCTGTTTTCTCTATTGTAGGGTTCTGAAAGGGCGGATTTGTGGATGAGAAATTCAAATTGAACTTCCTGTTCAGTTTTGCTGGTTACTTGATCCGTGCCGATCTGAATATCATTGGCCTTTTCATGTGGAAGGAAAGGTGTGTATTCTGTCCGTGGGCGAATATTTCAAATGTCAGTGTGTCTGGAAAAATTACTGAGACGCAGCCAAGTCCATGTTAGCATGGTGACTGTGGAGAGAGAGTTCATTTGCTTTTAAAAGTCTGAAAAAACATGGCACATTTCCCAGGAACAATTAAGCTACAGATTTGTTTTGTATGAGGACAAGTTTTAAATTAATCATGCAACCAGAAAGACAGAAGGATACCTGCAGCATGGAAAACGCTATGAAAACGGAATTGTTGTAAAGGAGTTAATTCTCGATCATGGTTTGTAATCCATTGGCGTTGTCACGTCAGTTCCAATGCTGTGGGGAAACACTGGAAATGTGATGAATGTAATGTAGGTTTCAGTTATTAAACTGTAAAAAGGTGCAGAAGAAATTTACAAGGATGATGCCAGGTCTCAGGGGTCTGAGTTGCAAGGAGAGGTTGGACAAGCGAAGATTTTTTTTTGTTTCGAGCAGTGGAAACAGAAGGGGGGATGTTTTCTGGAAGTGTAAAAGATCATGAGAGGCCTGGGTAAGGTAAGCACTCAGTCTTTTTCCCAGGAAATCAAGGACTGGAGGGCATCAGTTTACGGTTAGAGGAGAAATTATGAAAGGGAACCTGAGGGGCAACTGTTTTATGGACTGAGCTGCCAGTGGAAGTGGTTGAGGTGGGTACATTAACGACATGTAAAAGACATTTGGACAAATACATGGATAGCAAAGGGTCAGAAGCAGATGGGCCAAGTGCAGGGAAATGGGGTTCATGTGGATGGACATTTTGGCCGGTATGGGACAGTTTGGGCCAAAGGGCCTGTTTCTGCTGTAGGACTCTGACTCCAAGTATATTTACTATTTCACCCGCTATCTCTGGTAGCATCCTGGGATGTATTCCATCAGGGCAAAGAGACTTGTCTACCTTTAGCTCCATTAGCTTGCCCAGCTCTAACTCTCTCGTGATAATGGTTATTTCTAGGTCCTCACCTTCCTCCATCTCCTTGTCAATTACTGGCATGTTCTTCGTATCCTCCACTGTGAAGACTGACTGCTGTGTCCTCATATTCCTGCACCCTGCTGGATAGCAATAACTGGGCACAGAACTCTGAAAGGTCTTCTTTGAGTCTTTATTGATGAGACATGGCAGCTACCTGGATAGTGTACATGCAGAACACCTCCAGGCAGCATCAGGTAACTTCCCGCCTGTCCGATGTGCCGCTCCCATTCTTATACCTTTGTGGTTTGTGGTTTTGAATGGACGCTGTCTCTCATTATTATCGCCATGGAAATGGCAGTTAAAAAGTCGAGTTCAGCTCAGCACTTTGTGGTTAAACCACATACCCCTCCCCCACGCCCCTGTGGCTCAGTCAGGTATCTGACAGGCGGTTCAGTTTCAGTGGGGCTGTCTGTCAGAATTCTGATGTGGAAGAGCCAGTGTTGGAGCGGGGTGGGTAAAGTTAAAAACCACACATCACCAGGTTATAGTCCAACAGGTTTACTTGGAAGTACAAGCTTTTGGAGTGTGCTGTGATTTTTAACTTGATCAGGATTATCTCTATGGTAACAGTTACGTGCTTCAACAATTACTGAGGCCATGTGTTCCCCACACAATAGGTTTCCCTCTAGCAGTGTAAACTGCTATTCTGGCCCTGGGGATAGCTACTCATCACTTTTCTCCCCCAATCCCATCTAGCTTTCTGTTGATCTTTAAAGTTTTTCTAATCTTCTAGTTTCTCCTTGGTCTTTGCCAATTTGTATGCTTTCTATTTCAATTTGATAGACTCCCTTATTTCCTTAGCCACCCATGGCAGATTACTCCTTTTCCTACAGTCCTTCCTTTTCACTGATATATACTTTTGCTGAGCAGTTTGAAAAAATTCTTTGATATTCCTCCACTGTCTGTCAACTGTCCCAACCTAAAGTCTTTGCTTCCAGTCTACATTAGCCAACTCCTGCCTCATCCTATTATAGTCTCCTTTGTTTAAGCACAGGATTTTAGGATTGGATTTAATCTTCCCGCTTTCCAACTGTATTCTAAATTCCACCATACTTACCACAAGTCTTTTATCAGATTACGAGGTGAGGCGATGTTACCTGGGTGTTTTGGTTTTCATTGTCAGAGACCTTGGCTTTGTAATAACGTACAGGATAGATATTCACAACAGAGTATTCTGGAAGGTGTGAATGTACTACACAGTCTAAAACCATAAATCACTGTCGCCCCTCAGTTTACATGATTTGGAGATGCCAGTTGGAGATGCCGGTGTTGGACTGGGGTGTACAAAGTTAAAAATCTCAACACCAGGTTATAGTCTCACAGGTTTAATTGGAAGCACACTAGATTTCGGAGCGTTGCTCCTTCATCATGATCCAGTTAAACTATAACCTGTTGTTGTGTGATTTTTAACTCTCCTCAGTTTAAAATTGCAAAAGCATTATCTCTACATGCTTCCGCACTAAGTTTGGAACGCTAATCCACCTGACTATCCTGCATTATCTGAAAATCTCCTTTGGTGAAGGTGGTGAGTTTTGGATTCAGCTTTCCAGTTATTACCATAAGAAGATAAGCACTGGGCACAGGAGAAGCAATGCAGCCCTTCGAACCAGCTCCACCCTTTAATATCATGATGATTGAGCTCACCTCGGTCTCAGCTGGATTTTCCCGCCTGCTCTCTCTCACCCTTCAACTCATTGCAAATTAAACATCTGTATCTCATTTGCTCATTAAATTTGCTCATTGTCCTGGCATCCAACGCATTTTGAATAGGGAATTCCACAGATTCACAGCACATTGAGATAAGTACATTCTTCTTCATGAAAATAGAATAGAATCCCTATAGTGGTCCACACCAACCCTATAATGAGCATCCCATTCAGACTCACCCATTCTCTGTATTTCCCATGGTTAATGGCTTAACCTGCACAGGCATGGACACTGTGGGAATTTAGCATAGCCAATCCACCTAACCAGCACATCTTTGGACTGTGGGATGAAACTGGAGCACCCAGAGGAAACCCGCACAGACAAGGGGAGAACGTGTAAATTCCACACAGTCGCCTAAGTCTGGAATCAATTCCAGGTCCCTGACGCTGTGAGTCAGCAATGCTAACTATTGAGCCACCTCTGTTTAAAGTCTGCTCCTCCTATTAACCACCCCATGCCCCAGTTGGCTGAATCTATATTCCTTACATCAGAAAATCAGGTTGTGGAAGCAGATGTCTCAGTAAAACCCAGTGACAGTCCATATGTTCTGTGTGTCTGAATGGGGATCCTATACACAACACCCTCCAGTCCACACTTTTAATTTTCTTTCCAGAGACATGGCTCCAATGGCTTCATGGGGACTACAACTCTCACAATCCCTGAAGCAGGGACCACACGTGTGTGGGGAAACCCAGCACTGTACATGTATAGAATGTTGGCGGGTTTTGGAGCATGTGCTTTGGGGAAGTATACTTTGCGGAAAGTATTTCACACTGTGTGATTGGCTGGAGGAAGAATGCATCTGCTTATAGTATTGATCAGTTGGGGGGTCAAAGTGTCACCACACCCATGGAGGACCATTCTCTATCCCCAATTCATTGTAATGGTGGGAATCAACTAATGGGAAACAAAGAAGGATCTGACCCATTCTCCCAGACTGAAGGTTCCTCTTCATCCAGGATCTGCCACCTCCCTGTCTGTTTCCTTTTGTTTCATTCTGCTGTTACATTATTGACTTGCAGCAACTGAAGGGAAAGGAAGTGAACCCAGAAAGGGTGCAGAGTCTAACCAGGGACGGGAAGTGGTGGCATGGATCTGTTTATCAGCAACACCATGAGAATGGGGGGGGTGTACATTAGGGGGTAGTAGAGTCAGAATGGTGGGAGAGAGTAAGTGGGCTGATGGCTTACAGCTTTGGGGGAAGAAAGGGGAAAAAAATATTCCAGAGAAACTAGAATTGTCTGCTCTGAATTTCTAATCTGTGCATATTCCTTTATATAGGATGCTACGTGGTGAAGATTTGCAGACTCAAATTTCAACATCATGTGCAGATTGTGATAAAGTTAACCAGAATTTGAAGAACCAAAGATGGAGAATCACTCGGCCAAAATCCTGCAACACTCTCACTCATAGCATTATCGGTCTATCTGCACCAAATGGACTGTGAATGGTACAAGACAGCAGCCTACTACCATCTTCTCAAGGGTAACTAGAGATGGGGAATAAATGCTGGCTGAGCCAGTGATGCCCATATCCTGGAAACGGTTTCTATCTCTAGTTGCTGAAACCCAATTGATGTTACTGCAGGATGACAAGGGATGCTGAGTGCATCCTCCAGGAAGAGCACCATCACATTACCCCTGCCTATACGCACACAGTAACACAGCAACGTCACTGGAACAAAAGGCAGTGAAGCCAAAGGAGGACTTAGATATAGTTCTTCGAGATAAAAACCATCAAAGGAAATTGGAACACAGCAGGAGCAGGAGACTGAGCTGGATGGTCAGCTGCTTCCCATTGAATGGTGGAGCAGGATCGAAAGGCCTCCTCCTGCTGCTATCTCCCAGGTATGTACATAACCATGGAGCCCGGGTAGGAAGAAGTCGGCAAGGCAGGGATTCTCCAGGCGATTGTACTTCCACATCAGTTTTCAGTGAGGGATGGTTTGATGGATTTTATTTAACATTTAGGTCTTTCACACAAGGTTTGTGACTTTGTTTTGCTTTAAATGTAAACGTTTATTCCACAATAAATAAATCTAAAAGAAAAGACACGGAATATCTAAATATAAAAGTTTTAAAATTTCAAATGCCCTTTGGAACAAAATCGTGTCTACTCCCGTACACCATCACGACCCAGTTACTCACACTCCAGGGAAACATTCCCTCCCTTTCTGAACCTTTGGTTTGCTTTAACTGCTTTTCAGTTCGCGTTCTGTGTGCTGTGAAGCGTTCTTTTTTCTTCTATACAGAAGTGTTATCACATACGGCAGAGCAACCTTCCCACCATCAACATCATCATTACACCGTTTTGGTTTTTGTTAATATATAATCACCGGCAGTAAACCATTTGTAAACCAATTGAATTTTTCCAAACAAAACCCATTACGGGCCAAGCAAACTATTACAAGTGACAGAATGGGAAGGGACTGTATCAAAGTAGAGTTGTGGTGATTGGGCAGCAGTGGAGATAAAGCACTGTATCCCCTGCGGTGCCCACCTCTATCTAAAGGCATCGAGAGCATTGATACACACCACATGCTCCTTCTCCAAGGACACCCTGCCGTGTAGCCTTTATCCTCAATCATAGAATAGAATCCCGACAGTGTGGAAGGAGAGCATTGGCCCGTCAAACTCCACCGACCATCTGAAGAACATCACGCCCAGAGCATTCCATCCCTGTAGCATTGAATTTCCAATGGCTGATTCACCTTGTCTGCACATTCCTGGATCCTGTGGACAATTTAGCACAACCGATACACCTGAACTTCACATCTTTGGACTGTGGGAGGAAACCAGATCACCTGGAGGGGACCCACACTATCATTGGGAGAATATGGGCACTCCATACGGGCCGTTGACCAAGGCTGGACTCCAAACTTGTACCTGGTGCTGTGAAGCAGCAGTGCTACAGTCACAATTTACATCAAAACAGATGATACCTGCTCATTGTCACATTGCTGTTTGTGGAGACTTATGCCCAGAGAGACATCCCGAGGTTCAGAAAGTGGCAATATAAATTCAGTCAACTCCAGCCCAGTTAATGTTATTAACAGCCACACATCAATACTCCAACAGTGTCATCATGTACAAGGTCCAGTCCTGACTCTGATGAACAGTAACTGCAGAATCAGAGTCCTGCAGTGATGTGTGAACTCTACCCCACACGGAGCAGGGGGATGACCACTCCCCTGTGTGCACTTACTGGTCTCTCAGTCCTGTTGAAGATGCAGCAAATCCCTTGTCACACAGAGAGGTAAACAGCTCCTACCTAGTGTGGTCTCAGCAGACCAGATGAATCACTGAATCCCTTCTCGCACATTGAGCGTTTGAATGGTCTCTCCACTGTGTGGGCTCACTGGGGTGTCGGGGGAGGGATGAATCACTGAATCCCTCTCACACACTGAGCATCTGAATGGACTCTCCCCCAGTGTGGGCTCACTGGGGTCTCAGAGCTGCGGCATTTGAGTGTGTCTCATCCTACACTGGGAGCAAGTGAATGACCTTTTCCCCAGAGTGAGTTCTCTGGTGTTTCAGCTGGTCAGAGGACTGAGTAAACCCTTTCCCACACACTGAACAGGTGAAGGGCCTATCCCCAGTGGGAATGCACTGATGTCTTTGCCGATGAGAGATTTGAATGAATCCTTTCTCACACATGGAGCAGGTGAACGGTCTCAATCCTCTGTGCCCTCTCTGGTGCCTCAGCAGATTGCAAGATCGTGTAAACCCTTTCCCATACGTAAGCCAGGTGAGCGGCCTCTCCGCAGTGTGACTGTGTTGGTGAGTGTCCCACTGGGAGGGGTAGGTGAATTCCTTCCCTCCTTTCCCACATTTACACAGCCTCACGCTGGTCCTGTAATGATGGTGTGTTCCCAGATCACATGTCCAGTTAAATCCTCAACCATGCACACAACATGGGAATGGTTTCTCTGGGTTGGGAATGCTGCTTTCCCTTCCATATTACCCATAATGATCAGGACCTGTGGAATTGGGTGGCTCTCATATTGCTTTCAAGTGTGAATTTCCCATCTGTGAATCATTTGGCTATGAAACAAGTTTATCTCTGTCCTTATTGCAATAATATTGCAGGAGGAATTGAGAACAGTTCATAGTTTACTCTATTATTCGTTAACATCAGTCCGTCTCACACATTGTTTCTATCCCTTTAAATGAGAACAGCAGTGAAGGACAGTGCTCCTTTAAACAGCCAGCCTCTGCACATGCTCCAATGAGCAACTTAAAGCTGTAGCTATGCTTTCGTGTCTCCAAGGGAATGGGGAGAACCTGGAAAAGAGGCTGGATCACTGAGGAAGTGAATTTCCCAGGCTTTGGAGAAGCAAAGACAAAACTGCAGGACAGAGTCTGAGTGGGACTAAGTTTTTTTTTATCAATCGCAACTTTTGTTATTTTTTTGTCCCTCTGACTCCGAGCTCATCCCACAACGCCCAGCTCCAGCTTTCCCTTTAGTTCTTTGAACGTGAAAAACTTGAACAATGCAATGATCTCAGTTATGTGTCCAACTGTCATCATGATGCTGAAAGTAAGTTAGCAACATTTTAAACAACTTTGTGCACTTAACCAGCAGAACTGACACCTCCTCCATTACTTACACTTCTTGACCCATGATATCAGCTTCTATGACAGTTATAATTCTCTGACCACTTGGTTGGAGCCAGGTAAGTCAGTTCCAACAACTATTAATAGATCGTATCGAAAGAGGGTGCCCCTCAACTGGCATTCATTTCCCAAATGTGTTTTTTTCTTTGAAAACACTTGACATGTCTGGCAACCTGGCAATACAGCATACAGTAAATTGACAGTCTCAGTAGCCACTTCCAATCCATGAAGCAGCCAGTAACATACACCAGTGAATTGATTTCTAACAGCAGCATTGCCCTCTCAGGAGAGATTGAGGAGAATGAGGCTGTCTTCTTGAGCGTATCTAAACATGAAACACTTGAAATGAATATTTTTTTTAAAGAGCTCAATAGGATCGATACAGGAAGGATGTGCTCCCTGGCTGGTGTGTCTGGAATGAAATAAACACTAACTGTGGTATCTTTAACCAGCGTCCCCTTCAGTTGCATCAATATTGTGTATTTTTGAGCTCATCCAGTTTCACTCTTGAGCATTCCCATTGTTAACTGCTGTAATGTTGGGGGCCATTTGGAATTCTATTCCCAAACCTCAACCGTATGTCATTCACTTTTACTCAGTGAGACACTCCTTCAATTTGCCCTCTTTCCCAAACTTTCCTTCACCTGCTCTGATTTTCCCTTATTTGGCTCAGAATTAAGTGACCACAGAACTTTTATAGTGTAAAAGGAGGCGATTTGGCTCATCAGCTCCTCAAAGAATCCTCTTCCCTCAGGCTTTTCTTCTATCTTTTCCCCATTCTTCCTCTTCCGATGTTGAAGGGAGGCATGGTGGCAGAGTGGTTAGCACTGCTACGTCACAGCGCCTGCCACCTGGGTTCAATTCCCACCTTGAGCAACTGTCTGTGTGGAGTTTGCACATTCTCCCCATGTCTGCATAGGTTTCCTCCCACTGTCCAAAAATGTGCAGGTTAGGTGAATTGGCCATGCTAAGTTGCCCGTAGTGTTAGGTGTAGGGGAATGGGTCTGGGTGGGTTGCTCTATGGAGGGTCGGTGTGGACTTGTTGGGCCGAAGGGCCTGTTTCCACACTGTAGGGAATCTAATGTTCACTTCATTGTACCTGGCTCCATTAGCAGTGGATTCCTAATCTCAACCTTTTGCAGAATGAAAATGGTTTGTCTAAATGTCGCATGTGAAAGTGAGGTCTGCAGATGCTGGAGATCAAAGTTGAAACTTTATTGCTGGAACAGCACAGCAGGTCAGGCAGCATCCAGGGAACAGGAGATTCGACGTTTCGGGCACAGGCCTGAAGAAGGGCCTGTGCCCGAAACGTTGAATCTCCTGTTCCCTGGATGCTGCCTGACCTGCTGTGCTGTTCCAGCAATAAAGTTTCAACCTAAATGTCGCATGTGCATCGTTGCCAATTACCTTGCATCGGTGCCTCACCATTCTTGATTCTTTCACAAATGTGAACAGTTGGATTATGATTCCTTTTTAGCAGCTTCCCTTCCATCCAGGCTGCAGGTTATATTTGCAGTCAGGAGGAGTCCATGGACAGTGTACATATTCACTGTGACAGGTTCTAGCCTCTGTGCAGTTCCCTGAATGGTCAGCTTCCCAACATTCAGTGACGTATCAGTTCCATGTTCCTGATCCTGAGCTGTGCACGGTGGAAGCCACAGGGATGTTGAAGGGTCTTCACTTGGTTAAAACTAATCTGTAGAACCAGAATGCACAGCGTGAGACAGGCGGGTTACTGTCTGAACAATTGTTAGCGGAGAATATGAGAGTCCACTTGGCCCATCAAGTCCACTCTGCCATTCATCAAAGTCATAGCTCACCCAATTGTGGCCTTCTCTTCATTTTCCTGGCAGGATTTGCTTCTTCTCTGTCCATTTGTCTGTGCCTGGTTATCCAGCGAGATGAAGTATGCGGGGACAAGCAGTGGACTTGATACCTTCCAGAACTATTGGACCCTTAGGACACAGGGTGTCCAACAGACACGGAGAAACACATTCTGATTAAATTAGACAGCTTCCCATGTCCCATTCTGTTGTTTTGGACTTTGTTGCTGATTTTGGTTTATTTTAAATTTTGGTTTATTTTAAATTGATTGGATTAAAAATTAAGTGTAGAAAACAGCAAAGAAGAAGCCCCTTCAGGTCGCTATACAGAGGCTGTAAGCTCTCCCACTGACTGTATAAAAAGCCAATGGACTGTTCTCAGCCCCTGCCCAGTGCTCTCTCCTTTCACATTGGTGAGGGTGCTGACTGGGTGACAGGTTCCCATCCCTGATGAACATGAGTGAATCCTTTGGTAATTAAACAACAATCTGATAGGTTTTATGGTCACTATTCCTTACTGACAAACCCACCAATTACTACATTAATTCCCCCTGATTTCACAAGCTGCCTTTCAGTTTATTCTTTATCTCAAACATTGAAAAAATTTATGTCAATTCTAAAGTGTTTTACAAAATGGGGACATGCAGTTAACAGACAGATCAAACATCACCCCAAGATCAAAGAGAGATACTTCATTTAATATAAAATGAATAGTGCTAGCTTTTAGAACATTTAGAGTGAGGAGAAACTGTACTTATTCTGTGTTGTCTGGGCTTCACGTTAACATGTGCCTTTTTGAAACGAAACCAATGTTACATGGACAAGAAACTGTGGATATGGCGTGGAGACTGTGGGAAGGCTTTCAATTACCCATCCAATCTGTAAACACATTGGTACAGTCAGATCAGGGAGAAACGTTCACCTGGTCGAAGTGAGGGAAAGCATTCATAAAGTCCTCTCACCTCCTGGCTCAGCAGTGTCTTCGCTCCATTCTGCTGGTGTGTGTGACAAGGAATTCATTCAGACCTCCAACCTGCTGACACACCAGTGAGCCCACACTGGGGAGAGCCTGTTCCCTTGCTCTGTGTGTGACAAGGAATTCATTCAAACATCCCACCTGCTGACACACTAGTAGGTCCACATTGGTGAGAGACTGTTCCCCTGCTCTGAATGTGGGAAGAAATGCACTGTCATTCTTGGTGAATTAATTACCAGCGAGTTCCCACGGAATGACAATGATTGGATTTTTGATTTTGTTTGTTCACAGGATCATTGCATCCCTTTCTGGGGCAGCATTTATCAACCATTCAAACTATCCAGAGGATATTGAATAATCAACCACATTGTCATGTCTCAGTATTCACATGTCGGCCTGAGCAGGTGAAGATGGCAGCTTCCCTTCATGAAAGGGTATGAGTGAACCAAATGGGAATTCAAACCAATTGACAGGATACCATGAGGCGAACCTTTTTTAAACTCCAGAATTATATTACATGCGAATTTCACTATTTGCAAACTACTGTCAGTTGGAGTTCCTTAACCACACAATTTTACCGGGGCAGCAAAGTTTTATTTCAGGCAAAGTTGCATTATTGTTTAAGCAACTTATACTGTTAATAAGGTATAACAGTATACCTGCTTCATTATGTTTAAATATTGTGTGCGTGTTTTTACACTGATTATGCAGCACATGATTACCTGGAGCAGTTGATCAAATGGCACACTCCTGGTCTCGATAGGTGCAGGTTAATAAAAGTTTTGTTGCTATGTATGGTGAGCATGCAGTTTTGTTGCTATGTATGGTGAGCATGCAGTTTTAGTTAACCAGTAGTTAACTATCCAGATTCTATGTCACATAGCCATGAGACAAGAGGGTTCAAATAATTGATTGACACAGTAACAAACCAGCCTGAGAAGCAGAGTATTTCAGGGTTCAGTCCTGGATATGGTATATATATTTGAATAGCATATAGAAATAGATTGGAGAGCAGGAGGTTGACCTACAACCATAACAAGACTGCCCCATTATTCGCCATCAGCCAGTTTGTCTTCTGTATCAGTGAACCATTTCCAACTGTCACAATGGGATACTTTCTTCATATATCATTCATTTCTTAATTAGTTAAATGATTCATTCTTAAACTCAATAAATTCTTTGGAAATTGTGATAAATTGCCAACTGCATATCATCAGTAATTTTAATCATGAGCCACCTAAAACCAATAAACTCCATATCCCAAAAAATAGTCTGAGGTTGTGGATCAACTACATATTAGGAAGGATGGCAGGGTACCTGAGAGGTTGCAGATCACCCACACATTGGGAAGGATAGCAGGGCCCCTGAGAGGGGGCAGATCACTCACACATTGGGAAGGATGGCAGGGTCCCTGAGAGGGGGCAGATCACTCACACATTGGGAAGGATGGCAGGGAACCTGAGAGGGGGCAGATCACCCACACATTGGGAAGGATGGCAGGGTCCCTGAGAGGGGGCAGATCACTCACACATTGGGAAGGATGGCAGGGTCCCTGAGAGGGGGAAGATCACCCACACATTGGGAAGGATGGCAGGGAACCTGAGAGGGGGCAGACCACCCACACATTGGGGAGGATAGCAGGGCTCCTGAGAGGGGCAGATCACCCACACATTGGGAAGGATGGCAGGGTCCCTGAGAGGGGCAGATCACCCACACAATGGGTAGGATAGCAGGGCCCCTGAGAGGGGCAGATCACCCACACATTGGGAAGGATGGCAGGGTCCCTGAGAGGGGGCAGATCACTCACACATTGGGAAGGATGGCAGGGTCCCTGAGAGGGGCAGATCACCCACACATTGGGAAGGATGGCAGGGTCCCTGAGGTGAGGACAGATCACCCACATACTGGGAAGGATGGCAGGGTCACTGAGAGGGGGGACAGATCACCCAAACATTGGGAAGGATAGCAGGTTCCCTGAGAGGGGGCAGATCACCCACACAATGGGAAGGATGGCAGGGTCCCTGAGAGGGAGACAGATCACCCATACATTGGAAAGGATGGCAGGGTCACTGAGAGTGAGACAGATCACCCATACATTGGAAAGGATGGCAGTGCCCTGAGAGGGACAGATCACCCACGCATTGGGAAGGATGGCAGGGTCCCTGAGAGGGAGACAGATCACCCAAACATTGGGAACGATAGCAGGGTCCCTGAGAGGGGCAGATCACCCACACAATGGGAAGGATGGCAGGGTCCCTGAGAGGGGACAGACCACCCACACATTGGGATGGATTGCAAGGTTACTGAGAGGGGGCAGATCACCCATACATTGAGAAGGATGGCAGGTCCCTGAGAGGGACAGATCATCCACGCATTGGGAAGTATGGCAGTATCCCTGAGGTGAGGACAGATCACCCACATACTGGGAAGGATGGCAGGGTCACTGAGAGGGGGGACAGATCACCCAAACATTGGGAAGGATAGCAGGGTCCCTGAGAGGGGGCAGATCACCCACACAATGGGAAGGATGGCAGGGTCCCTGAGAGGGAGACAGATCACCCATACATTGGAAAGGATGGCAGGGTCACTGAGAGTGAGACAGATCACCCATACATTGGAAAGGATGGCAGTGCCCCTGAGAGGGGCTGATTACACACACATTGGGAAGGATGGCAGGTTCCCTGAGAGGGGGCAGATCACCCATACATTTGGAAGGATGGCAGGGTGCCTGAGAGGGGGCAGATTATCCACTCATTGGAAAGAATGGCAGGATCCATGAGAGGGAGCAGATCACCCAGACATTGTGAAGGAAGGCAGTGTACCTGAGATGGGGGCTGATCACGCACACATTGGGAAGGATAGCAATGTCCCTGAGAGGCATAGATCACTCACACATTGGGAAGGATGGCAGGGTTCTTGATAGGGGACAGTTCACCCAAAGATTGGGAAGGATGGCAGGGTCACTGAGAGGGGACTGATGATCCACATAATGGGAACAATGGCAGGATTACTGAGAGGGGTCAGATCACCCATGCATTGGAAAGGATGGCAGGGTCCATGAGAAGGGGCCAATCACCCACACAATATGAAGGATGGTAGAGTCACTGATGGGGGCTGATTAACCATACATTGCAGAGGATGGCAGGGTCCATGAGAGGGGGCATATCACCCACACATTGGGAGGAGAGCAGTGTCCATGAGAGGGGGCAGATCACCCACACATTGGGAGGAGAGCAGTGTCCATGAGAGGGGGCAGATCACCCACATATTCGGAAGGATGTCAGTGTTCCTGAGAGAGGGCAGATCACCCGCACATTGGGAAGGTTGGCAGGGTCACTGAGAGGGGGACAGATTACCCACATATTCGGAAGGATGGCAGTATCCCTGAGAGAGGGCAGATCACCCACACATTGGGAAGGATGGCAGTATCCCTGAGAGAGGACAGATCACCCACACATTGGGAAGGTTGGCAGGTTCCCTGAGAGGGTACAGATCACCCATGCATTATGAAGGATGGCAGGGTCACTGAGAGGGGGCAAATCAACCACACATTGTGAAGGATGGTGGTGTCCCTGAGAGGAGACAGATCACCCACACATTGGGACGGATGGCAGGGTCCATGGAAGGGGTCCAATCACCCACACAATGGGAAGGATGGCAGGGTCACTGAGAGGGGGCAGATCACCCATACATTGGGAAGGATGGCAGTGTCCCTGAGAGGAGGCAGATCACCCACACATTGGGAAGGATGGCAGAGTTCCTGAGAGGGTGGAGATCACCCACACTTTGGGAAAGAAGGCAGTGTACCTGAGAGGGGGCAGCTTACCCACACATTGGTAACGATGGCAGGGTCCGTGAGAGGGGCAGATCAACCACACATTGGCAAGGTTGGCAGGTTCCCTGAGAGGGGGCAGATCACCCACATATTGAGAATGATGGCAGTGCCCCTGAGCGGGAGAGACCACCCACACATTGGGAAAGATGGCAGTGTCCCTGAGAGGGGGCAATTCACTAACTCATTGGGAAGGATGGCAGGATCCCTGAGAGAGGGCAGATCACCCACACAATTGGAAGGATGCCTGTGTCCCTGAGAGGGGGCAGGTCACCCAAACATTTGGAAGGATGGCAGTTTACCTGAGAGAGGGCAGATCACCCACACATTGGAAAGGATGGCAGGGTCCCTGAGAGGGGCAGATCACCCACACAATGGGAAGGATGGCAGGGTCCCTGAGAAGGGGACAGATCACCCACACATTGGGAAGTATGGCGGTGTCCCTGTGAGGGGAAAGATCATCCAGACATTGGGAAGGATGGAAGGGTCCCTGTGGGGGGGGCAGATAACACACTAAGTCGGATGGATGGCAGTGTCCCAGAGAGGGACAGATCAACCACACACTGGGAAGGATGGCAGTGTCCCTGAGAAGGGTAGATCACCCACACTTTGTGAAGGATGGCAGGGTCCCTGAAAGGGGGAAGATCAACCACACAATGGGAAGAATGGCAGGGTCACTGAGAGGGGGACAGATCACCCATACATTTGGAAGGATGGCAAGTCCCTGAGAGAGGGCAGATCACCCACACAATGGGTAGTGTGGCAGGGTCACTGAGAGTGGGCAGATCACCCACACAATGGGCAGGATGGCAGGGTCACTGAGAGGGGAGAGAACATCCATGCATTGGAAAGGGTGGTAGGATCCCTAGGAGTGGGCAGAAAACCCACACAATGGAAAGGATGGCAGTGTCCCTGAGAGGGGTCAGATCACCCACACATTAGGAAGAATGGCAGGGTCCCTGAGATGTGGCAGATCACCCACATATTGGGAAGGATTGCAGGGTCTCCGAGAGGGGGCAGATCACCCACACATTGGGAAGGATGGCAGGGTCTCTGAGAGGGGGCTGATCACCCACACATTGGGAAGGATGGTAGGGTCTCTGAGAGAGGGCAGATCACCAACACATTGGGAATGATGGCAGGGTCCCTGAGAGAGGGCAGATCACCCAAACAATGGAAATTATGGCAGTGTCACTAAGAGGGGGACAGATCACCCATACATTGGAATGGATTACAGGGTCTCTGGGAGGGGGCAAATCACCCTCACAATGGGAAGGATGGCAGGGTCACTGAGAGCGGGACAGATCACCCACATATTGGGAAGGATGGCAGGGTCACTGAGAGAGGGACAGATCACCCTCACAATGGGAAGGATGGCAGGGTCACTGAGAGAGGGACAGATCACCCTCACAATGGGAAGGATGGCAGGGTCACTGAGAGAGGGACAGATCACCCACATATTGGGAAGGATGGCAGGGTGTCTGAGGGGGGCTGATCACCCACACATTGAGAAGGATGGCAGGGTCCCTGAGAGGGGGCAGATCACAAACATATTGGGAATGCTGGCAGGGTCCCTGAGGGCAGATCACCCACATATTGGGAAGGATGGCAGGGTCCATGAGAGAGGCCAGATCACCCACACATTGGAAAGAATGGCAGGGTCCATGAGAGGGAGCAGATCACCCACATTGGGAAGGTTGGCCATGTCCCTGAGGGGGACCGATCACCCACACATTGGGAAGAATGGCAGGGCCCCTGAGAGGGACTGATCACCCACACATTGGGAAGAATGGCAGGGCACCTGAGAGGGACTGATCACCCACACATTGGGAAGAATGGCAGGGCACCTGAGAGGGGGCAGATCCCTCGCAAATTGGGAAGGATGGCAGTGTCCCTGAGAGGAACAGATCAACCACATTGGCGAATTGGAGAGTTGAAGGGAGTTTTGACAGAGCTTATGGGTTTATGATCGGTGTAGATAATGTAGATGAAAACAGATTATTCCTATCAACTGATGAGATACAAACGTTAAGATTTTGGACTGATTGACAGGGTGGATTTGATGAAGTGGTTACACGGAAGGGATTCTATACCCATTGTATCTTAATGATAGATAGTTGAGCTGAGCATCGTGGAGCGCTGTATTTAATCTCCAGTTTCTGTCAAACCATGGGTTTGAATTATCCCAGTACCAGAACCACAAGTGACGTACCTCACATAGTCACATCGATGGGCCTGGGTAATTTCCAGTTTGTGATTGTTCCTTTTCCTCTGTGTGTTTGCAGACCCCTCAAACTCTCTGACACTCTCGGTGATGAAAGCAGAAAATTGGTGACAGACTCTGAAGACAGCGAGAGCTCCAGTTGTTCACCGCCATTCAGATCCCCGCTAACCTTCCTGCTTTAGAGAAATCGGCATGCCTAGTTGGTGGCAGGCTGTGTGGCTCAAATAAGCAGCAGCGGGCTGCAAGATAAAGGTTGGTAGTTTGAGACCATCCAGGTATGGAGCTTGGGTTGTTCCAGATCAGACTATGGGAATACCACTCTACCTCCATTCAAACCGGAAAATCCATGGCAAGATTGAATTGCAATCCAAACCATTGATGATTCTGTGTTCCCTGACCCCACACGGAGTACGATAAGGACAAACACTGCTCTCTCCAGTCCCCCCGCTGTCAACAAAAGGTGGCAACTGCAGCTCCCTGCACAGCCCTGGGACACAGCTTACAAAAACTCCCCCCTCATGAACGGCGCTTCCCGTGTGAAAATTTTACATTTAATACGGTTACGGCTGCAATCCAACCGCTGTCCCCAAAACAGCTTCTAAGCTGCAGGATTTTGTGATGAGAACAGTGTTATGACATTGAAGGTGTGCCCTCCACCTTTAAATGAGAGTGAATGCTGTTCAGAACTGACAGCTGACAAATACCTGTGATGACCAACTAGCAGTCTCAGCGTGCACTGGAAAATTGGAAAAATGTAACATTTGGCTGTGAAACAAATCTGAGTTGGTTTCTAATTAGGAAACAATTCCTATTTTACCAATCAGTTTAAATTATGTCTCAGAATACTAAAATCCAATCGCGCTTCAATTTAGTGTTTGGCAACACTGCAGAACCGAGGACTTCCATAATGTTGCCTCCACTGACCATTCTCCATGAAACATGCCCAGGTCCTCAGCTGAGGAATTTTGCGGAGAACCTTAGCTCCTTGGCTTTGAACCGGGCCGTCTGCCCAAGGAAAGTAAATGTGGTACTGCTTTTAGTGGAAGGATCAGAGCACGGTAACTCAACTCTGAAATAGAATGGTCATCAGTGTTGTACACATCTGTGCATATTCAGAACCAGGTTGGAGAAAACCGTAACAATGTTTCACCTAGTAATGAAACAGGATTGCATTATTTTACACCACTCGAGCATGTATGAGCGAGAAAATTCAAAGTCACGTTTGCTGATATGAACAGCAAGTTAGAAAGCTCTGCTCATGTCAGTCTGAAAGGCTGCCATCGGGATTAAGGCTATTCGTGCCGGATTTTGACGCGGGGCGTTTATGTGTATGAGGTGACTCCAACACCCACTACACGACAGAAAGCATCCCCGCAAGTAGCTGGTCTTCAGAGTTGTCCAGTGCTAAAATTTACAGCCGTTCAACGCTTCATCTTTATGTTTCCAGGAGCTGGTTGTTCTCCAGCGTGACTGGCATCATTGAAAAAATAAGAAAATCACGTGAAATTGCTCACAAAGTATAATTGTCAGGGGCGCACAGTTTGGAATGTAGGGCTAGTCTGAAAATGCTGGGACAATTTTCCTTTCATCGGCAGGCATGACCTTAAGGAAGGTTTGTCAACGGAATACTTAAGTTTTTGCTTTCGGCAATATACGGTGAGTTGAAAACTGGAGAGCATAGGTTTAAGGTGAAATAGGTAAAATAGAAAAAGGATATGAGGCACCTGTCCCACACAGAAGTCTGTGCCTGTATGGAATCAGCTACCAGATGAAGTGGAGGAGGCTAGTACACTCAGAAGATTTCAAAGGGTGAATTTCTGGATAGGAAGGGTTTAGTGGGATAGGGGCTAAATGCTGAGAAATTGTTTAAAATGCACTTTCAGAGATTTCGAAGCATTAATGCTGTTCTGGGGACAGTCCGAGGGCAATCAGCCATAAACGACTCCCAGATCCTTCAGCAGAGCAATTCCATATTATGCTCCCAAAATATATTGGAATCTTAGTGCACCGTCACCTCCCGAAAAACTCCGAAATTAGGGAAAACAAAGAACCGAATATGAAGGGGCCATGAAAAGTGAATATTCCCAAACACAGTCTCGTTTAGATTAGTTAGCCCATCCGATCAACAATGCGGCAGTGCCTGCTGCCCACGTCTCCAGGACAGAAGTGAAAGAAATGAGAGAAATGTAAGACCATATGACATCACAATGAACCGGAATTATTTTCCCATTTGCCAGAACACCAAATAACGAGAAGTAAAGTCACTGCAGGATTTTGTTTCACACCAGCGATGAAATATCAATCTACGTTCGGTTTCAGCAAAAACAGTGAACAACACAACTTGGCCGGAATATGAAGCAGTAGTGGAACCGCATGAGGCCCGGACTTTTCGTGTGGGAGGCGAATGTGATCACAACACCGTGGACACTGGCAGGTTGGAGAGGGTGCACTCTCCCACATCAGAGATACATTTCCAACAAGCAAAGTAAGCTAGTCGTGTTGGAATTTAAACACTGAACATCAACACGCTGTAGTAAAACCTGCAAAGTACACAAATGGTGGGATTCAAACACACGCCTCATTAGAGATTCGAGCCACAACACAGCGCCTCCGACCACTTGGCCACAAGACCAGCCGCCGCAGTCGCACATTTTCTTACACTTTCAATGATGCGCCTGCAAAACAACAGAAGCAAAGTCACAGGGAAAGAGTTCCCCCATCCCTGTCCTGCTCGCACTGCTGCTGGGATCTGCCCAGCTACAACATCAGTTTTGCAGCAGATAATGATAACCCTTCAATCCACACAAAAACCAATGGGAAGCTGATCCTACCTTCTGAGACTCATTTGAGCCACAAATGTGATGTCTGTATGAGAGAATGTATATTCGATTATGATTCAACAAAGAAACCATGAGCTGCATGACATTACTGGAATTGCGATTCTTGCCTGGTAAATGATTTCGCCCATTGCTGCAAGATAAAGGTTGGTTTACACGGAACATGAAACATACCGGACAACAGGGAAAATGCACAAAGCTGAGCAGGCCATGTTCCACATCATACCGTGCAGCATAGTTATGGTTACGACATCTGTATTGCAGATGTAACGTCCCAAAGAATATTCTCGATCTGAAAAGTGGAGGTAGCATTACAATCCGAGAAGGACAGATCACAGAAATGCAGTTTCTGTTCACCTCAATCTAAAAGGCAGTTTCCGAACATAATAACAGAAATCAAAAGGTAATTACCTCACCCCACCCCCCTCTCCGGAAGAGGTGCTAACTGCCCTTGAATGCTTTTGGTTCTCGATGTGAAGAGCTCTCATGCAGAGACACTTTGAAATATTAGACACGATCCCACACCACCGTTAATTCCCTGGGAAGCAAACCCATTTTCCTTTTGTTTTCAATATCAACAAAGTGGGGACCGAAACAACAGTTTAACAAGCTGCAGCGTTGGAGTTGATTGATCAGCAGAAATAGGACTCGAACACACGCCCATTTCGAATTGGGAACCGGGAACCCGCGCCTCAGACTGCTAGGCTACACTACCAGCCGGCTGCATGCTCCCCATTTTCTTGCAATTCCAATTGTGCTCCTGCATAACAACAGATGAAAAGTCACGTGAAAAGGGTTCCATGATCCCTCTCCGACTCGCACAGCTGATGGGATGTGCCCGGCTACAATGTCAATTTTGCAGCAGATAATGATAATGATAGCCCATCAATACAGAAAAAAACCAATGTTAAGCTGAGTCTATCTCCTCAGACTCTTTTCAGCTACAAATGTATCTGTGAGTGCGTGAGAATATACGTTCGCTTATGATTTGGTCAAATAACCATGAACTGCTTGACATTACTGCGATTTCGATTCTTGCTTTGCTGAATGATTTCACCCATTGCTCGAAACAGGACGACTTTCACGTTTACACGGAACACGAAACAACACCAGACTACAGGGAAAATGCACAAAGCTGAGCAGGCCGTCTTCCACATCATACCATGCATAGTTTCAGTCACTTGTCTGTTTTGCCGAATAAGAGTCCCAAAGAATGTTCTCCACCCTAAAACCGGAGGTAGCATTACAATCCGAGAACGACAGATCACATTGTGAGGATGCTCTGACCTCGGAGCCAGTTCGGGCTGCCACTTTCTGTGCCTTTTACCTTAACCATGCAATTTGCTGCAGAGATGTTCATTCCTGGACATGAGCCACATGGATACCAACTGAGTTGGAAACCTGTGTGGGAATCGACGAGAAGCGACTCAATAAATTTTGCTAAATTCCATGCTGCTTATTAGAAATGCAGTTTCTGTTCACATCAATCTAAAAGGCAGTTTCTGAACATAGTAACAGAAGTCAAAAGGTAATTACCTCACCCCACCCCCACTCCAAAAGAGGTGCTAATTGCACTTGAGTGCTTTTTGTTCTCGATGTGAAGAGCTCTCATGCCTGAGTCACCTTCACGTTTCTGGGTGCTGAGTGAATCACAAAGAAGGAGTTTCACCAGAGCTACAACTGCCTCACTTTCCCACTCGCCCTCTCCATTTACATTTTCCTGCTCGTCAGTGATTTAAAGAAAACCAAATGGATGCGATGTCATTCTGTAGCCTCTCTGTCGATTCCTCCGTTTCAGTTCCAACATGGCTTAGATCTCGGGGTGCACCTTAATACTAGGAACGCTATGAAAGCACAAGTCCAAAGGTTCCTCTGGGAGTGTAACTTCTTTCATTGCTGTTGCTGATTGAATGAGCCACTAATGTGCGAACTGCTCCAAAACATGATTCAGGACCTCTGGTGCCAATTCTCGCAGGTTGCATAACGACAGATAGTTTCCAAATGAGGCCTTTCAGAGACGACTTTGGGGTACATTTGACAAACAGACAAGTTCAGGAATTCGTGGTGCGCTGTGACACCAGCGCATCAGCTTCTTCCCTGTGTTTGAACCGAGCCGCCTGCGCAAGGAATGCAAATACGGTACTGCTTTTCGTGGACGGATCAGAACGCGGTAACAACACTCTCAATCAGAACCAGGTTGGAGAAAAACTTTACAATGCTTTGCACAGTAATGAAATGGAATTGCATTACATTTCACTACGAGAGCAGATTTGTTCAAGCAAATTCGAAGGCAGGTTTGCAGATGGAAAAGCAAACAAGAAAGCTTCGTTCTTGTCCATGGAAAAGGCTGCAGTTGAAGAACAAAGCAGTTTCTGCCCAGTTTCAAACTGGGGACCTTTCGCGTGTTAAGCAAATGTGATAACCACTACACTACAGAAACAAGCCACCAGAGCCGTTCCTGCGGCTCAGTGGCATCTAGCACTGAACGTTGAAGCTATTCTACGTTTCACCTTCCTGTTTCCAATAGCTCGGAAATTTCCAATGTCCAATTTCCAGTTTCCAATGTCCGGCGTAATTGACATCTTGAAAACGTAAAGAAAAAGACGTGAAATTGATGACAAAATATAGACAAAGATGTCGCCAATGTTTGGACCATAGAGCGAGGTGGAATAGGCTGGGACGACATTCCCTGCAGCGTAACGGCTGCAACATGATCTTATGGGAGGGTTGTCAACTGAGTATTTACGTGTTTTACCCAAGTTGGGGTGAGTTGAAAACTCGAGAGCATAGGTGAGCATAGGTGAGTGGGCTGAAATTGACAAAGGGCCTGAGGCACATTTCCCACACAGAAGGTTGTGCGTGTTTGGGATGAGCAACCAGAGGAAGTGGAGGAGGCTATTCCACTCAGAAAATTGCAAAGGTAATCGAATGAGTTTCTGGATAGGATGGGTTTAGAGGGATAGGGGCCAAATGCTGGGGAACGGGACTTGTTTAATTTTGGCTGTTTGGTGAGCATGGACTAGATACACCGAAGTATCTGTTTCCACGCGGTGTACCCCAATAACATTGTATTGCTTACACCGGCTTTAAAGGATTACTTTTTAGCGGAGCTTGCTGTCGCAGTCTGTGGCACAATCATTTAGTCTGTTCGACTGCTCACGGGAAAGGTAGTATTGTGAAACACTGCAGAAACGAACGACTTCCTTACTTTTGCTCTGACTGACCATACTCTGTGAAATTTTCCCAGATCCTCAGTTGAGGATTTTTGCTGCTGGAAGTTACCTCAGAAACCCTGTTAACTCGTAATGTATTGGGCAAATCGCAAAACAGAAAGCATTTAACACGGAACACAAACAAAACTGGCATACCTAATGCATTTTCAGAAACAGGGAAGCATGAATGCTAAATGTGAGACAGTCCGAGGGCATGAGTTGTAAAGTAATCTCACAACTAACAACAGGGCAATTCCAAACTACTCTTTCAAACATACTGCAGCCTTAGTGCACCACCACTTCCCAGACAATGCTGAAAAGAGAGAAAGAAAGAACATAATAAGAATGGGCCATAAAAAGTGAATTTCACCAATCGCAGTCTCGATTAGATTATCTTTCCTTTCCGATGTCTCCACGACGGAAATGAGTGAAATGGGAGAAATTCAATAACATACGACATCGAAATTCATTGGAACGATTTTCCCATTGGCCAGAAAACCAAATAATGACGAGTCGAGCCACCGCAGGACTTTGTTTCACAACAGCGATGAAATAACAGTCTCCATTCCGTTCCAGTAAAAGCTCAACTTGCCTGGAACAGCAGAGCTGCTTGCGATTTTCCGCGCGGGAGGCGAACACGATCATGCAAGCAGAGATATTTTGAAATATTAGGCACTATCCCACACCACCGTTAATTCCCCGGGAAGCAAACCCATTTTTCTTTTGTTTTCAATATCAAAAAAGTGGGGACTGAAACAACATTTTAACAAGCTGCAGTTGATTGATCGATCGACAGAAAAGGTAGTGGTGGGAGGCGAATCCACGCCCATTTCAAAACGGGAACCTGGAGTCCGCACCTCAGACCGCTAGGCCACACTACCAGCCGGCCCCATGCTCCCCATTTTCTTGAAATTCCAATTGTGCTCCTGCATAACAACAGATGAAAAGTCACGTGAAAAGGGTTCCATGATCCCTCTCCGACTCGCACAGCTGCTGGGATATGCCCGGCTACAATGTCAATTTCGCAGCAATAATGATAGCCCATCAATACAGACAAAAACCAATGTTAAGCTGTGTCTATCTCCTCAGACTCTTTTCAGCTACAAATGTATCTGTGAGTCCGTGAGAATATACGTTCGCTTATGATTTGGTCAAATAACCATGAACTGCTTGACATTACTGCAATTTCGATTCTTGCTTTGCTGAATGATTTCACCCATTGCTCGAAACAGGACGACTTTCACGTTTACACGGAACACAAAACAACATCGGACTACAGGGAAAATGCACAAAGCTGAGCAGGCCGTCTTCCACATCATACTGTGCAGCATAGTTTCAGTCACCGTGTCTGTTTTGCCGAATAAGAGTCCCAAAGAATGTTCTCCACCCTAAAACCGGAGGTAGCATTACAATCCGAGAACGACAGATCACATTGTGAGGATGCTCTGACCTCGGAGCCAGTTCGGGATGCCACTTTCTGTGCCTTTTACCTTAACCATGCAATTTGCTGCAGAGATGTTCATTCCTGGACATGAGCCACATGGATACCAACTGAGTTGGAAACCTGTGTGGGAATCGACGAGAAGCGACTCAATAAATTTTGCTAAATTCCATGCTGCTTATTAGAAATGCAGTTTCTGTTCACATCAATCTAAAAGGCAGTTTCTGAACATAGTAACAGAAGTCAACAGGTAATTACCTCACCCCACCCCCACTCCAAAAGAGGTGCTAATTGCACTTGAGTGCTTTTTGTTCTCGATGTGAAGAACTCTCATGCCTGAGTCACCTTCACGTTTCTGGGTGCTGAGTGAATCACAAAGAAGGAGTTTCACCAGAGCTACAACTGCCTCACTTTCCCACTCGCCCTCCCCGTTTACATTTTCCTGCTCATCAGTGAATTATAGAAAACCAAATGTCATTCTGTAGCCTCTCTGTCGATTCCTCCGTTTCAGTTCCAACATGGCTTAGATCTCGGGGCACACCTTAATACTAGCGACGCTATGAAAGCACAAGTCCAAAGGTTCCTCTGGGAGTGTAACTTCTTTCATTGCTGTTGCTGATTGAATGAGCCACTAATGTGCGAACTGCTCCAAAACATGATTCAGGACCTCTGGTGCCAATTCTCGCAGGTTGCATAACGACAGATAGTTTCCAAATGAGGCCTTTCAGAGACGACTTTGGGGTACATTTGACAAACAGACAAGTTCAGGAATTCGTGGTGTGCTGTGACACCAGCGCATCAGCTTCTTCCCTGTGTTTGAACCGAGCCGCCTGCGCAAGGAATGCAAATACGGTACTGCTTTTCGTGGACGGATCAGAACGCGGTAACAACACTCTCAAACAGAATGGCATATGATCAGAACCAGGTTGGAGAAAAACTTTGCAATGCTTTGCACAGTAATGAAATGGAATTGCATTACATTTCACTACGAGAGCAGATTTGTTCAAGCAAATTCGAAGGCAGGTTTGCAGATGGGAAAGCAAACAAGAAAGCTTTGTTCTTGTCCATGTAAAAGGCTACAGTTGAAGAACAAAGCAGCTTAGAACTGGGGACTTTTCGCGTGTTAGGCGAATGTGATGACCACTACACTACAGAAACAAGATGCCGGCGCCGCTCCTGCGGCTCAGTGGCATCCAGCACTGAACGTTGAAGCCATTCTACGTTTCACCTTCCTGTTTCCAATAGCTCGTTGTTGTCCAGTGTAATTGACATCTTGAAAACGTAAAAAAAAAGACATGTAAAATTGATGACAAAATATAGACAAAGATGTCGTCAATGTTTGGACCGTAGGGCGAGGTGGAATATGCTGGGACGACTTTCCCTGCAGTGATTGTGCCACAGACTGCGACGGCAAGCTCCGCTAAAAAGTAATCCTTTAAAGCCGGTGTAAGCAACCCAACGTTATTGGGGTACACCGCGTGGAAACAGATACTTCGGTGTATCTCGTCCATGCTCACCACATAGCCAAAATTAAACAAGTCCCGTTCCCCAGCATTTGGCCCCCAGCCCTCTAAACCCATCCTGTCCAGAAACTCATTTGATTAGCTTTGCAATTTTCTGAGTGGAATATCCTCCTCCACTTCCTCTGGTAGCTCATCCCATACACGCAAAACCTTCTGTGTAGAAATGTGCCTCAGGTCCTTTGTCAATTTCAGCCCACTCACCTTAAACCTATGCTCTCGAGTTTTCCACTGACCCCAACTTGGGTAAAACACGTAAATACTCAGTTGACAACCCTCCCATAACGTTGGGTTGCTTACACCGGCTTTAAAGGATTACTTTTTAGCGGAGCTTGCCGTCGCAGTCTGTGGCACAATCATTTAGTCTGTTCGACTGCTCACGGGAAAGGTAGTATTGTGAAACACTGCAGAAACGAACGACTTCCTTACTTTTGCTCCGACTGACCATACTCCGTGAAATTTTCCCAGACCCTCAGTTGAGGATTTTTGCTGTTGGAAGTTACCTCAGAAACCCTGTTAACTCGTAATGTATTGGGCGAATCGCAAAACAGAAAGCATTTAACACGGAACACAAACAAAACTGGCATACCTAATGCATTTTCAGAAACAGCGAAGCATGAATGCTAAATGTGAGACAGTCCGAGGGCATGATCTCACAACTAACAACAGGGCAATTCCAAACTACTCTTTCAAACATACTGCAGCCTTAGTGCACCACCACTTCCCAGACAATGCTGAAAAGAGAGAAAGAAAGAACATAATAAGAATGAGCCATAAAAAGTGAATTTCACCAATCACAGTCTGGATTAGATTACCTTTCCCTTCCGATGTCTCCACGACGGAAATGAGTGAAATGGGAGAAATTGAATAACATACGACATCGAAATTCATTAGAATGATTTTCCCATTGGCCAGAAAACCAAATAACGACGAGTCGAGTCACCGCAGGACTTTGTCTCACAACAGCGATGAATTAACAGCCTCCATTCGGTTCCAGTAAAAGCTCAACTTGCCTGGAACATAAAGCAGCAGTTGAGCTGCTTGTGGTTTTCCGTGTGGGAGGCGAGCACTACCATGACAGCACAGACACTTTGAGAAAATTTGCACTCTCCCACACCACAGTTAACTCTCCAGGAATCGTACCCAATTTGTTAAAACCTCAACTTGCCAGGATCGTAAATCAGCTTGATCCCACGATTTACCATGTGGGAGGCGAACACGATCATGAGAAGATGGACACTGACCCCCGTCTCCATAAAGCCAGCTCCCAGTCCTGCTTTTTATTTGAACACGCCGCAGCCACAGAAATTGCAGTGGGGGGACTCGAGCCTGAGTTCTGTAGCAGGAGCCTCCAGTCCTTGGCTCCCCTTTATAGGTCTGAATCGGTTTGAATATTGAAATTTCTTGTGTCTGATCCGCAGGACACCCTGCAGGATTTTCAGACAGCGCCATCCTCCCTGTGACATGCACGAGCTGGATAACATTCTGTTGTGTCATGTGTCCCGGCTTTGCCAATATCACCGTTGTTTAACTCCCTACATCCTGTTGGTCGAACTGTGATTCCAGTCTGAATCACAAATGTGTAACAAAACACCTTAGCTGTGCTGTCTCTCTACAGATATAAATGTGCTTCTCTTTTCGTATCATTCTCTTGCCTTCTCCCTGTAACTCTACACATTTTTACTTTCAACATGAACATTGAATTAGTTTTTCAACAACTCGATTGAACCTGCGTCTTTGTCAATGTCAGACCCTAACCATTCCCTATGTGAAAACATTTCTCCTCATGTACATTTTTCTTCTTTTACTAATGTCTTTAAAACTCTGCCGAATCGCTCTCGATCCTTTCAGGCGTAGGGAGCATTCCCCCTTCCTTATTCCCTGTATCTAACCCACTCATGTCTTGGAAAGTTTTAACAAGGCCAGCTTTTGGCCTTCTGCTCTCCAAGAAGGCCTGTCCCAACTTTCCAAATTACCTTTACTGTTGACATTCCTCATATACCACACCATTCTCATCAACCTGTTCAGCGCTGTTTTCAATCATTTCACGTCCCCACTTCCTAAAGTTTCACACCCAGAACTGTGCGAATATCCAGATGGTGGATTTACTCAGAGTGGGATTCTGTGGGTGAACATCCTCTAACACTTGTTTCACTTTCACCAGATGTGGTACTGTGCCATGCCTACTACAATGACACTTTTGACCCCAAAACTCAAAGGTATTTCAAAGGGTGCAACTTAATGATTTACATCTTTTTATCAAGCAGTTGATAGGACGACCGAGCAAAAGTGAAATCAAACAACCAAGGATCGATGGCGACTTGAAGTAAGACATTCTCCCATGCCAGTATTAACACAAGGTGCTGAGCGAAGATCATGCCCTAGACACTCTTACATTGCCTACACCAAACCAGTTGAGATTCGGCCAGGTCCAACTACATCCCAATTTGTTCTCAGATTTCTAAGCATCAAAGTGTTTTAAGAATATCGCCTTGTCATTTTGTCTCCTTGTTCACAGAACAGTACTGTTTATCCCTTCTACTTGGACTAAGTTGTCTCCATCGGCAGAGTATTCAGCTTTCTCTCCACCGGCAAGCAGTGTGAGGAGAGGCAAGTGTGGTTACACTCTAAAGCTCGCTCTCATCGGCACGGCCAGTGCCATCAAGTGCTGGGAATCAGCAAGTTTGATTGGGAGCTTCCTGCAAATATCATTTATCTGAGCCAACGATAAAGATGTTGAGCTGGTGGGTAAGACACAAATGTACCCCGGACTCTCTACCCTCAGGTAAAGTCATGTGAGGGCAGCCTGTGCAGCCTGTTTGCTATTCAAAATCCACCTTCACACAGCAATCCTGCAGAAAGGCTTTTGTAACAGTAACATCGGCTTCTTTGCTGCAATCGGGCAGCAGTGAACAACTGAGCCCCAACTTTCCTAGATAAAGACAATCCGAGTGAAGGTCTCACTCACTGAGAGCCATCTCCACGTCCCTGAGCTGCAGGGCTGCAGACAGTTTAACGCAGAAGATAGGGTTAACAATGAGACTTTGTTTCACCATCAGCCACTCTGTCCCAGAGACAGGAAGAGGGACAGCATCAATGCATGGTGTCACTCACGCGCTGATAGAAGCTGTTCAGCCCATCGAGTCCATAGCGACTCTCTGACGCTTATATATCCCTGTGATTATTCATAGTTGGTGATGTATGTCCTAATGATGCGGAGCTGTCCCTGTATCGCAATTCTGTCTCCAACTAATTGATCCAATTGTAATTCACAGCTTTTCATTTCACAGGAAGAACACTGCTGTGTGAAACGGCGTGGGGAATAACTGCAGGGCGTCATGCGCATAGAGCACTCTACAACTGATGTGTCTCACCTTCATCAGTTTATTCCCAGCTCTGGCAAGAGATTTTGCGAATCAGTTCAGAGCACACCGACAGAGAACAGGAAAAGAGCTTCCAGAACTTCAAAAGTGTGTTTCCTCATTTGTGTAAATTTCCCGCGTGTATCAGTATGAAATATTCATTTCAGATACATTGAATGAAAGGAAGCGGAAAGTGAAACAACACGCAATGCGTAGAATGGAGATCTATTACAGAGAAACACTGGAGGGGACAGTACACACACTGAAACATGGAATTGTCAATGAGTAGAGGATGTTTTCAATCCATTAATTTCATGGTTATGAGTCCAATACGCTCCCGGTGGGCCGCTCTGTTAGCGCTGACCATAGCAGTTTCACACAGTCTTCAGCTTTTCGTCTGGCTTGTGGCATGTACCTCAGAGGATGATTTCAAAAGGTCTTCACTATTACTGTGTGACACACTGTGGAGCAGATGTATCCCGGCTGTGTCAATATAACCTGTGACTAACTTGCCACATTCTGTTGATTTAACTGTGATTTCACTCAGAATAGCAAAATATGTCACAATGCAATGTGAGGCTATGCAACCCCTAAACAATAAGGAAATATCGATTGATTGATTTATTTGATTGATTGATTGTCACATGAACCTCAGTACAGTGAAAACTTTTGTTTGCGATTGGTAAAGGCAGGTCATACTAATCAAGGACATGTAGATCACAGCATAAGTAAAACAAAATTTTGGACAGATTAAGGTTTTCAGGTTACTCCGCACAGGACGTGCACTTGGCAAAATCCACATTAACAGGATCAGCATCATTTGAAGTTAGGGAATCCATTTTTCAGTCTTGTAACGACCTCCAAGAAGTTGCTGTTGTGTGTCTTTAAGCTTCGGTACCTTGTTCTGAACTCGAGCTCATCAAAATTATACATTCTGAGTAAAAAATACAACCAAATGCAGAACTCCAGTGCTCAAGTGTGACTTCTCGCACTTACATCACCCACCCGAGGCGATATCACACCCAAGACCAACAAGCCAGAACCGCAACAGAAGCATGATCCATTAATCAGGCGAGTTTCCTTGTTTAAAAAATGGGGTTTTTCTGTTGTTTCGGAGGGAAGGCCGCACAGACTTTTAATAACAGCTCCTTGCCATTCTGACTTCCGGTTCCCCGGAGGCTGTGCTCGCCACTTCTTTTGCGAGCGGGCTCCCATCATTGGCAGCTGGACGAACTCATCTTCAACTGGCAATTAGTGTTCTGGGGGAAGAAACATAAACACGCTTTTCAGCCACTATCAAACACGGGGTTGTGGAGGGCGGGAGGGGGTTAGAGGTAGTGGGAGTTATGGAAATTCTGGAAAGCTGTACAAGAGATCGCGCATGCACAGGACTTAATATTCTTTCGGGAACCTTGTGCAAATAACGCCATCTGAGACAGATAGAAATGTGAAGAACTGCAGTGAAAGAGAGAATCTCTCCCAGTCATCTGTGTCTGTGTCCTTCTCGAAGTCACAGCGAGGGCTCTGCTGTCTGAATCAGCATGGGATGTAACTGCAGCGAGTCCTGTCGCTCAGGCACGTTGCACCTGATTTGTATAAATTTTATCACGTTACCGCCAGCTCAGAGAACAGATTTCACAGCTCACATCATCTCGGAGTGACAGGAACAGAAGAAAGCGATTCAGACCATCATCTTACCACCTGCTGGGGAGAAAACGGATGTGGGAGAGCAAACAGTCACGACCAGTGCATGTTCCCAGCATTTACAATCTTGGTCTGTGTGATAACAAAAGCAGGAACCAGGAACTGTTTATCTTGCTTCTTAAAACAGGCGTGAAAATTTGCAGAGCATAGATACATGCTGTTAGTGAAATGATGAAAAGCAGACTATAGTCCACCGAGTATGGTCTAACCTCTGGGCTATGGGGTCAGCACGCTCCAACTGTGACCCTCTGCTCACCGGATTTGAACACAATCAAAGAAATGACTCAGTGACAAAATCTGTTGAAACGTATTCTGTGAGGAATTGAAAGCGATGGAATGAAAAGCCCCTTGAGAGCGGGATGTAACATTATCTGTGTAAGGATCGTTTTCCAGACTCGAGGAGACTGCGCAGTGCTGTTTCCATGGGTCAAGAACACGATAGATAGATTGAATCAGCGTCAAATGTTATTGGAGGGAGCCCTGTCGCTTAGACACACTGCACCTTTTGTACAATGGTGCAAAAGCACGGACCTTTTCTGTAGAAGGGACAACTTCAAAATCGTTAATGAGGTACAATGCACAAATGAGCGAAACAACAAAGCAACCACAGAAATTGGTGTTACTTGAACAGGTAAACCCATCTCTAATGTAAACCGACAAAACAGAAAGGATTCACCCCGTGCTGTATTCTGTTAAAATTCAAGAGGCAAACAACGATCCCAAAAATCACCATTTAAAGTTAAAAATAACAACGTTATTTTTTTTTAACATTTGACAGAGAATAATCAACTTATAACTACTTTTAACTCATTTTCTCTCAACCGGTCTTTAACCTTCTGCTCTACAATACCTCCTCAACCCCGAGCCCATTAACATTTACAAAAAAATTCAATTGTAAAAATCACACTAGTTGTCGAATCTTCTCTTTGTATCTTCCTCTGTAGATTTTTTATCCAGGTGGGTGTTAATTTTTTTTTTCTATGCAATCTATTTCTCCAGATAGGCACCTCTTGGAGATTTTACTAACATCCTACATCTCTTAGTATTTTAGCTGCTCTCTTTGCTGTTCTTTGTCGCTCTGGGTAACTGTTCAAAATGTCCGGTATTTGTCCCACAAAACGTCGGATCATTGTAACATTGTAAAAATACCAAATTCAAACTTGATTGGGGCATAATTTAAACTAATTGGCCAAATTTGAATTTGTTTTTTTTGTATCCATGTATCGGAATTGATTTTTCAAAAATAAAAACATTTTAGAAGATGATTCCAGAATAGTTGAAAAACCACGTGCAGACACACAAAGAGCGAATTTAACAGGGACAGGGACTCTGGGCTGCCTGGATGGAGAGGCAAAAGTGACATACTCACGAATTGTTTAGCGTTCATCGGAAAGAAATTGCATAACACCTGCAACTGAACATGTTAAGTGTAAGAAGAGCTGGTGGTGCTTGAAAAGTGTAGCCGCTGGTTCTACATGAACTACTACAAATTGTTAATGTGCTGAGCTGTTTGTTTTAGCTTTGCATTAAATGGAAGCCGGTTAGCTCAGTCTGCTGGCGAACTGGTTTATGGTATAGAGTGAGACTAACAACGTGGGATTAATTGTCGCACTGCCTCAGGTTGCCATAAGGATCATCAGCTCCTCCGCTCACGTGATCTGTAATACAATGGTGACCCCAGTGAGTAGGAATGGACCTGTCGATGTCAAGCATCATTACCATTGCCATCTGTTGCCTTGAACATTTGGTCACAATGACCAGTAACGGGACTGAGTCCATTTAATACTCACTGATCTCTGTCCGAAAAATCCAGCAACAAGACTGGTCCTTATTTCTGTTTGAACCCTCTGTTCCACACAGCAGCAAAACTATTTGTCATGAATTTACCAGATACGCTGACAACATTCAATCTACCCAAAGAGATAAATCTAATTCCTTTCGAACGGTTAAGTGAGTTTGCAGCAAACAGGATTATATGAAACGAGTTGAACAGCCTTTTCAAGAATGTAATCCAGTGCAGTGTCAGAGATTTGAAAAAGGTCATCAAGCTAAAATATCACCTCTGTTTCTCGATCCACAGATGGATAATCACCTGGGGAATATGTGCAGTTTTACGTTTAATAATTGACACTCTTCCCAAAGACAGAACAATCCCACAAATCAGAAACTGGCGTTTTCGAATATATTCTGCGTAATTTCAACTACGCTTCAGTCTGATGCTCCAATAATTCCTGATCAACGTCAGTAAAAGCAGCTTTAGGTAAGGATTGAAATTACACCTGCGGCGTTTTTACATGCTGTTAAGTACCAAGTGCTGATCAGTTGCTCCACTAGAGCCGCCGGCAGCAAGCCGATAACGTGCCCTACTCGTATCTCTGGGACCTTCGACCCGCCTGTTCTACTTTTGCTGTGGTTCTGAAATTAAAGCTAAGGCAGAGGAGGAGGAACTGACATGGATCTGTGACTATTCGAGCACCAGGTTCAGGAAATGGGACACAGAAAAATGGGATTGAAAACTGAGTTTCTGTGGCTCGCTGCGTTGTTTACAATGTGACATTATCGATGTCGCAGGGCTTCTCATTCAGTCGGCTTCAATTTGGCACAGAATTCGATTCATCGACACTTCCTGAACTTCCTTCTGCAAGTTCCTACCGACAACATGAAACATACTGCACTCATCACCAACCTTCACCATGGCTACATCCAAGGACATGTTGCACAGTTTTCATGAATACTGAAGATATAAGAATGTTATACAAGAGTAAATTAAATTTCAGTTTAAATTGTAAAGTGATAAGAATCCTGGGTAAGATACTGAATGTCCCAAATTCATGTTTATTACTGTGGCCAGAACTCTAGCTAGGCAAAGGGGAAATCTGTGCCTGAATCCCCAATATCCACACGGCCATTTGCTTCATGTACCCAGTTGGAAACCTGTGTGAAGGAGCATGCAGTCTGACAGAGCGCCTGGGAGAATCCTCCACTGTCTGATCAAAGCTGCAACAGGAGCTGTGTATTCCAGCTGTGAGAGCAGTGGGATAAAGGGGAGGTCCTTGGTATTCCATGGTGTAGATTCACAGGGTCCTCATCATGTTATTGTTTAAAACCCTCTGTCAGAAACAGCACAGACAGAGGAATAAGAGGGGCCCATTTCACCCGCCAGCGCTACCGGGTCATTTGACATCATTATGGCTGACCGAACACATCAATGTCTTTTCCCAGCCCATCCACAACAACCTGTCGCCCAAAGGGAAAACGACACTGAATAAATCGAAAACCTCTGTGTAACTGTGGGAGGGAAATGTGTTTAGAGACAGTGGGCTTCTGCAGTGGGTTTTGTGAAAGAGCAGCCGATTCTGGGCTGATCATATTTCAAATGATACGATTCCTTCAAAACTCACCACGCAGAAACTGAGGAATCTTCTCTGGTCAGTCGCAGCGACGAGAAATCCAGACGATGGGAACTGATGATGAGTCAGCAGAACAATAATTGATTCAGCTGAAATCTGAACTAAACTTAGATTCTGTTGGGATTCAAACCCACAAACTTTGAATCGCAATCCTAACAATGCAGTAGATGTCCAACAGGTCTTTCATTGTGCCACAGAGCTGTACTAGCCTCCATTTTACTGTACCCAAAGTTACGGTGTTCAAGTTTTTCATCAAACATCTGTTTATCCTCGCCCCACTTCCCAAGACCTGGTCCTTATCCGTGCATGCTCTAGCTCCTAAAGTGTTCGGCTAAATTCTCCTGAAGACACCACACGTTCAAACAGTGAGTTCTAGACAAACAACACTCTCAGGATGTAAACATTCTTCCTAAATCTTCTCTGAACATCCTCTCTCCCGCGTTTCATCTATACCCCTGGTTATTAACACTTCCCATAAGAAGTTTATTCCTGTCACACATATCTATCCCCTTCCTGAGCACGTTAGTAAATTCCTCTCTCAGCTTTCTCCATTCTCAGATAAAGAGTCCCAGTCGAGCTTTGCAGTGGCGAGAGTGTAGTGCTTTAAAAGCACAGCAGGTCAGGCATCTGAGGAGCAAGATAATCGATGTTTTAGTCATAAGCCCTTCATCAGGAATGAGGATTTTGAGTCGGGGTTGAGGGAGAGGAATGGGGTTTTAGATTAGATTACTTACAGTGTGGAAACAGGCCCTTCGGCCCAACAAGTCCACACTGCCCCACCGAAGCGCAACCCACCCATACCCTTACATTTACCCCTTACCTAACACTACGGACAATTTAGCATGGCCAATTCACCTAACCCGCACATCTTTGGACTGTGGGAGGAAACCGGAGCACCCGGAGGAAACCCACGCAGACACGGGGAGAACGTACAAACTCCACACAGTCAGTCTCTGGCGCTGTGAAGCAGCAGTGCTAACCACTGTGCCACCGTGCCACCATGGGTTGGTGGTCAGGTAATGGGAAAGTGGATGAAGGTGAGGGAAAATGTGATAATTCAGAGGAGGGATTGATGGACGTGTCCAAAGAGCAGTGTCTAGTTGGGACTGGGATAATGTGGGGGGAGGCGAAATGAGGAAGCTGTTGAAATACATATTTATACCGTCTGGTTGCAGGGTCCCAAGTTGGAATATGAGACGTTCTTCCTCCAGGCATCGGCTGGTAATGAAATAGCGGTGGCTTGTGCCCGAAACATGGATTCTCCTGCTCCTCAGATGCTGTCTGACGTGTGCTTTTGCAACACTACACTGTCGACTCTTAGCTCCAGCACTTTCGCTTATCTTTGCAGGAGGAATGGTCGAGCTCAGGCACCACGTTGGTAAATCTCCTCTGACCACCCTCCCGTGCAAACACACGTTTCCTGAAGGCTGGCGATCAGAACAGAACAAAATTATCCAAAGAAAAGCAGAAATATCTGAACAAAATCAGCAGGTTTAGTGCATCCGGGAGAGATTTCCGAGCCAAACGATCTGCCTTTGGAACAAATGGTATGTGTAGGTGGGGCAGGAACGAGAAAGAAGATGTACAGTGTCTAAAATAATTGAACTCGATACTGGGTATTGAAGATTGCACGGTCTCTCAGCAGGAAATTATGTGCCGCTCTTTCAACTCATGCTGTGCTATGCGGGAGCTCGGCAGCAGACCAAACTGAAATGGAGGCATGGCATCATAGTGGGGTGTTGCAGTGACAGGAACCTGGAAGCTCAGGGTCTTTTTTTTGCTTGCAGAGAGAACGTAGGTGTACACACGTTTGTCACCCACTCTGTTTTTCTCTCCCCAGTCTGGACGAGATCACATTGTGAGCTGGAAAATCAGTTTGCTAAATTGAGTGATGGGCAGATAAATCACTGAACCTTACACAGTGAGGAGAGACATCATAAACGATCAGCATTACACCTTCTTGGATTTCGTGGAATGGTGCTATATGGGGAAGTGCTGGAGGTCAAGGAGGATTGGACGATGGCGTACAGAGAGAAAGTTTCCTGCATAGTGCCGGGATTCAGTGGTAGGGGCTACTGGAGAAAGGGCAGAATGTATATCTTTCTGAGCTACCTGCTCTAAAAAAAACAGCTCACTACGTAGCAAAAGTATTTAATGATTTTCATTCCAACACAGACACTAGGTACAGTTTGCAGAAGTCACGTGTTTGCACTATCACTGTCACTCTGTCTCCCCGGGAGCAGTAGTACGACAGAACAGTTCTTCGTGTGACATGTCCCTTCGAGAATGGAAGGACAGGTGTTAATAACCCGTCCTTGGAACGGAGTATCTGTATTTCTCAATAACAATTACTTTACTGTCCAAACTCCATTTCAAATAACTTGACCCATAGCCTTGTATGTCTTGGCATCACAAATTCAAATCTGGATATTTTGGAAAATTATGGGGATTTCTGCCTCTTCGATCCTTGCATACACTGTATTCCAGATTACAACCACCCACTGTTTGAAAACGTTTTTTTATGCATTCACTCTGATCTTTCCGCCTCTGACCTTAAATCGATGGCCAACCGTGATCGAAGTCTCCATCAAAGTATAACTTCGAGTGCGAGCAGCAGCTAAGGTAAGGCAGTTTGTTTTAAAATTACTTACTGGTAGCGGGCAGCGGTGTTTTTTTTTCTCTTTACGGAAAGAGCGGGAGCAGCAGGGGGAAGTGACGAAGACCGGAGGGGCAGCCGGGTAGGTTTTTTTCCCTTTAAAAGTGCGCAGGAGAAGAACCCGAAGCACTACAGAGGTAGTGTCTCCCACCCGCCCATCTCCTCTAACCTGAATAATAAGACCCGTTGTGGTAAGTAGGTAAGTGCTGCATTTTGCTTGTTGTATTCTTTAGACCCAGTTTTTTTTATAAAAGGTTACTTTCAGAGGGATAGCAGTGAAGGCAGTGCAATGTTCCTCTTGCAACATGTTTGAGGTGAGGGATGTCATGGTCGTCCCGGCTGATTACACTTGCAGGAAGTGCACCCATCTCCAGCTCCTCCAAGACTGTGTTAGGGAACTGGAGCTGGAGTTGGATGAACTTAGGATCATTCGGGAGGCAGAGGGGGTCATAGATCGGAGCTTTAGGGAAGTAGTAACTCCACAGATGGCAGATAGATGGTGACAGTGAGGGGGACTGGGAGGAAGCAGCCAGTGCAGGGACCCCCTGCGGCCGTTCCCCTCAAGAACAAGTATACCGTTTTGGATACTTGTGGGGGGGAACGACTTACCAGGGGTAAGTAACGGGGCTCAGGCCTCTGGCACGGAGCCTGTCCCCGTTACTCAGAAGGGAAGGGTGGAGAAGAGCAGAGCAATAGTAATTGGGGACTCGATAGTTCAGGGCACAGATAGGCGGTTTTCTGGGAACGAGAGAGACTCATGTTTGGTATGTTGCCTCCCAGGTGCAAGGGTACATGATGTCTCTCTTCGTGTTTTCTGGGTCCTTAAGGGGGAGGGGGAGCAGCCCGAAGTCGTGGTCCACATTGACACTAATGACATAGGTAGGAGGAGTGCTGAGGATGTTAGGCAGGCTTTCAGGGAGCCAGGTTGGAAGCTCAGAGTTAGAACGAACAGAGTTGTTGTCTCTGGTTTGTTACCCGTGCCACGTGATAGAGAGTCGAGGAATAGGGAGAGAGAACAGTTAAATGTGTCGCTACAGGGATGGTGCAGGAGGGAGGGATTCCGGTATTTGGATAACTGGGGTTCTTTCTGGGGAAGGTGGGACCTCTATAAACAGGATGGTCTGCACCTGAACCTGAGGGGCACCAGTATCCTTGGTGGGAGGTTTGCTAGTGCTCTTGGGGGGGGTTTAAACTAACTCTGCAGGGGCATGGGAACCCAGACTGTAGCTTTAGGGTGCATGACCTGGAGTGTAGGGAGGTTAGGAACGTGGCATCAATTTCAAAGGAGGGTGCCTGTAAACAGGAAAGTGGTTTGAAGTGTGTATACTTCAATGCAAGAAGTATACGAAATAAGGTAGGTGAACTTGCAGCGTGGGTTGGTACCTGGGACTTCGATGTTGTGGCTATTACGGAGACATGGGTAGAACAGGGACAGGATTGGCTGTTGCAGGTTCCAGGGTTTAAATGTTTTAGTAGGGTCAGAGGTGGGGGTAAAAGAGGGGGAGGTGTGGCATTGCTTGTCAAAGATAGTATTACAGCTGTGGAAAGGACGATGGATGAAGACTCGCCATCTGAGGTAGTTTGGGCTGAGGTTAGGAATAGGAAAGGTGAGCTCACCCTGTTAGGAGTTTTTTACAGGCCTCCTAATAGTCCTAGAAACGTAGAAGAAAGGATTGCGAGGATGATTCAAGAGAAGAGTGAAAGTAATAGGGTGGTTGTTATGGGGGACTTTAACTTTCCTGATATTGATTGGGAAAGCTATAGCTCAAGTTCATTAGATAGGTCAGTGTTTGTCCAATGTGTGCAGGAGGGTTTCCTGACACAATATGTAGATAGGCCAACAAGAGGTGAGGCCATACTGGATTTGGTTCTGGGTAATGAACCAGGCCAGGTGTTAGAATTAGAGGTAGGTGAGCACTTTGGGGACAGTGACCACAATTCGGTGACTTTTACTCGCGTGATGGAGAGGGATAAGTATGCAAGAGTTATAGCTGGGGGCAGGGAAATTATGATGCTGTGAGGCATGACTTAGGATGTGTGGCCTGGAAAAGTAAGTTTCAAGGCAAGGGTGTAATTGATATGTGGAGCTTGTTCATGGAGCAACTATTGAGTGTCCTTGATAAGTATGTGACTGTCAGGCAGGGAGGAAAGGGTCGTGTGAGGGAGACGTGGTTTAATAAGGAATTGGAATCCCTTGTTAAATGGAAGAGGGCGGCCTATGTAAAGATGAGGCGTGAAGGTTCAATTGGGGCGATTGAGAGTTATAAGGTAGCCAGGACGGACCTGAAGAGAGAGCTAAGAGCAGCAAGGAGGGGACATGAAAGGTCCTTAGTTGGTAGGAATCGGAAAACCCTAAGGCTTTCTATAGGTATGTCAGGAATAAAAGAATGACTAGGGTAGGAATAGGTCCAGTCAAGGATAGTAGTGGGAAGTTGCGTGTGGAGGCTGAAGAGATTGGGGAGACACTGAATGAATACTTTTCGTCAGTATTCAGTCAGGAACAGGACATTGTTGTCAATGTGAGTACTGAGTCACAATTAAGTAGAATGAATGGCTTTGAGGTATGTAGGGAAGAGGTGTTGGAAATTCTGGAAAGGGTGAAAATAGATAAGTCCCCTAGGCCTGATGGCATTTATCCTAGGATTCTCTGGGAGGCAAGGGAGGAGATTGCAGAGCCATTGGCCTTGATTTTTATGTCCTCGTTGTCTACCGGAGTAGTGCCAGAAGATTGGAGGCTAGCAAATGTGGTTCCCTTGTTCAAGAAGGGGAGTAGGGATAACCCTAGTAACTATAGGCCGGTGAGTCTCACTTCTGTTGTGGGCAAAATCTTAGAGAATTGTAAGGGATAGGATTTATGAACATCTGGATAGGAATAATGTGATCAAGGATAGTCAGCATGGTTTTGTGAAGGACAGGTCGTGCCTCACAAACCTTATTGAATTCTTTGAGAAGGTGACTAAGGAGGTGGACGAGGGGAAAGCAGTAGATGTGGTGTATGTGGATTTTAGTAAGGCGTTTGATAAGGTTCCCCATGGTAGACTACTGCAAAAAATACAGAGGTATGGCATTGAGGGTGAGTTCGAGGTTTGGATTAGGAGTTGGCTGGCTGGAAGAAGGCAGAGGGTAGTAGTTGATGGCAAAGGTTCATCTTGGAGTGCCGTCACTAGCGGTGTTCCGCAAGGATCTGTTTTGGGACCATTGCTGTTTGTCATTTTTATAAATGACCTGGAGGAGGGGTTAGAAGGTTGGGTGAGCAAGTTTGCTGATGATACGAAAGTCAGAGGAGTTGTAGACAGTGAGGAAGGATGTGGCAGGTTACAGCGGGATATAGATAAGCTGCAGAACTGGGCAGAAAGGTGGCAAATGGAGTTCAATGTAGCTAAGTGTGAGGTGATTCACTTTGGTAAGAGTAATAAAAAGATGGGGTACTGGGCTAACGGTCGGATACTTGGTAGTGTGGATGAGCAGACGGATCTTGGTGTCCATGTACACAAATCTTTGAAAGTTGCCACCCAGGTAAATAGTGCGGTGAAGAAGGCATATGGCGTACTGGCTTTTATTGGTAGAGGAATTGAGTTCCGGAGTACTGAGGTCATGTTGCAGTTGTATAAGACTCTGGTGCGGCCGCATCTGGAGTACTGCGTGCAGTTTTGGTCGCCATACTATAGGAAGGATGTGGAGGCACTGGAACGGGTGCAGAGGAGGTTTACCAGGATGTTGCCTGGTATGGTAGAAAGATCGTATGAGGAAAGGCTGAGGCACTTGGGGTTGTTTTCATTGGAGAAAAGAAGGTTTAGGGGTGACTTGATAGAGGTGTACAAGATGATTAGGGGTTTAGATAGGGTCGACAGTGAGAATCTTTTTCCACGTATGGAGTCAGCTATTACAAGGGGGCATAGCTTTAAATTGAGGGGGGTAGGTATAGGACAGATGTTAGGGGTAGGTTCTTTACTCAGCGAGTCGTGAGTTCATGGAATGCCCTGCCAGTAGCAGTGGTGGACTCTCCCTCATTATGGGCATTTAAGCGGGCATTGGATAGGCATATGGAGGATAGTGGGCTAGTGTAGGTTAGGTGGGCTTGGATCGGCGCAACATCGAGGGCCGAAGGGCCTGTACTGCGCTGTATTCTTCTATGTTCTATGTATTTCAATCTATTCTATCCATATCCCTCAGTACTTTTTACATCTTAATCAGGCCCCCCTCAATCTTCTCTGCTTTAAGAAAAACAAGTCTAGTTTGTCCAATATCACTTCTTCAGCCCAGGGAATAACTTTTCAAATCTCCCCTGCATCGTTTCCAGTGCTATCACATCCCTGCTATAATGTAAATTGCATAACTACACACATTGGTCTCGCTTGAGCCGAATGAACAAGTGAAATAAATGATGTGCAATTCGACAAAATCTGATTTTTTTTTTTAAATAAAGTTTCTTTTCCTCAATGCTGCCCTATGCCCTTTTCCTGAGCCTGATATTTCAATAATCGCTGGTCTATTTCAGTGAAAGCTGATACATGAGGATTGATCTCACAACTGCAGTATCCAAATGGATTAACTGGTTTGAAGGTCCCGATGGTGAGACTTGTGCATGGTCACACAGCAACAGTGAGCACAGCAACACCAACTGAACGGGGTCAATGTGAAAGTGATTGTAAGGGAAATGGGAGGGGGAACTTAAAAGAGGTAAGTGATTGCGGGAGGGAGGAAAGACTCCGAGAAGGGGTGAGTCTCAATCCTGATATGACTCGCAGAGATGTGTGTGAGAGAGGGGTTTGTTGGCAAAGTAATCATAATCTCTGAGAATGTTTTCATGTAAAATCAACTAATTTCTTTGTGTGTTTCCTCTGCATGAGTCACAAGGAATAAAATGCAGTGACTCAGATTCGTGCGAGCTTACTGCGGCCACAATGCAGAATATTTTATCATTGAAACCATTACTGAGTCATGCAGACACGTGTTTAAAAACAACAATAATTACAGTGACAGAAGATATGTTAGGAAGAGTAGCAGATGCACAAGAGGAATATTAGGCGAAGGATAGCAGACATGTGGGAATTCAGAATTGGCTGAGTTTTAAATTCGATATCCTCAGACGCCGTGGTGGTTCCATCGGACTGCATGTTGAAGACTGAGTATGATGGATATCGAGAAACAAAATGTTTCAGGGGATAGTGCGAGATATTGGTGCAATGTGTGTTTCAATAACAATGAGTTTTAAAACTTTTGCTTCACTAACTTATCCACACAAGGAGGTACCCAGTGCTGCAGTTAATAACATAACCCCAGTTCCTAGAACCAGAATCAGGCAAACTTTGTTGCTCAGCCGTTAATATCAAACCGGAAGTGGGTGTGTAAATGAGCACGTGAAGCTATTGTGTGGCACCAGTGACATGATTGGTAAAGGTGCGGTCATTGAGTCATAGAGATGTACAGCATGGAAACAGACTCTTTGGTCCAACCGGTCCATGCCGACCAAATATCCCAACCTAATCTAGTCCCACCTGCCAGCACTCTGCCGATATCCCTCCAAACCCTTCCTATTCTTCTACTCATCCAAAAACCTTTGAAATGTTGCAATTGTACCAGCTTCCACCACTTCCTCTGGCAGCTTATTCCATACAAGCACCACCCTCTGTATGAAAAGGTTACCCCTTAGGTCTCTTTTATATCTTTCCCTTCTCAACCTAAATCTATGCCCTCTCGTTCTGGATTCCCCGCCACCAGTGAAAAGACACTGTCTATATATTCAAGCATAGAAATGCTGAGGATGGGAATGCTTCTGGTCAAAGGCGAGGTGGAAGGGCATCTTGGTCTCAATTTATTATACTATTAATATTCAGCAGCAGCATTAACCAGCACTGAGGATTGGCTCAGAGGAAGCTTACTGAAGCCTTAAGTGAGAGGCCGATGTATTGAAAGCATTCTAAGAGATTTTCCTTAACAAAACGGTATTTTGTTACTTTGACAGTAAGAACTGATTTTGCTCACATCGTCTCCACATCAGTCTCTTGCTCCAGTAAACACTCCAATCCAGCGTACATTGCTTCCATTCCAACACAGGAACGCGTAGTATTCGCTCGCCATCTGTGACAATTTAAATTGATAATGTCATTCTTTGAATGGAGAAATGCAGCAGGGAGTTCTTAGTGCAGCGGCGATCTATTGGGCTAGTAATCTATGAAGACTGGAACGTGGCAGCTGCTGTTATTTAAATTTGATGAATAATAGCTGGAAAATGAACCCAATCTCAGGATCAGAGACAATGACTTTAATATGCTGAAAACTCATTCATTCATATCCCTTCGAAAGGGAAACCTGCTGACCGTAACGAGTCCTGTCAACATGTGACTCCTGACCCACAACAATGTGATTCACCCATAAATACCCTCTGACTCAGTTCAAGGTGAATTACGAATGAAGAACTAATGGTCTTCACACCAATGATAACAACTTTTAGTGGGAGAATAAGGAAGCATAAAAATACATGGACAATGGAGGAAATTAAAGGGTGTCACGGGGCTGAGTTGAGTATGGTTGCCATTACGAAAGAGATAGTGCTAGAAAAGTTAAAAAGTCTTAAAATTGATAAATCTCCTGGCCCCGATGGAGTACACCCTAGAGTTCTGAGAGAGGTGGCTGAGGAAATAACAGAGGCATTGGTTGAGATCTTTCAAGAGTCACTGCAGTCAGGAAAGGTCCCGGATGATTGGAAGATGGCTGTTGTAACCCCCTTGTTCAAGAAAGGATCAAGGCAAAAGATGGAAAATTATAGGCCAATAAGCTTAACCTCGGTTGTTGGTAAAATTCTAGAATCCATCATTAAGGATGAGGTTTCTAAATTCTTGGAAGAGCAGAGTCTGATTAGAACAAGTCAACATGGATTTAGTAAAGGGAGGTCATGCCTGACAAACCTGTTGGAATTTTTTGAAGAGGTAACAAGTAGGTTAGACCAGGGAAACCCAGTGGATGTGGTCTATCTAGACTTTCAAAAGGCCTTTGATAAGGTGCCACACGGGAGGCTGCTGAGCAAGGTGAGGGCCCATGGTGTTCGAGGTGAGCTGCTGGGATGGATTGAGGATTGGCTGTCTAACAGAAGGCAGAGAGTTGGGATAAAAGGTTCTTTTTCAGAATGGCAGCTGGTGACGAGCGGTGTCCCGCAGGGTTCGGTGCTGGGGCCACAGCTGTTCACATTATATATTAATGATTTGGATGAGGGAACCAGGGGCATTCTAGCGAAGTTTGCCGATGATACGAAGTTAGGTGGACAGGCAGGTAGTACTGAGGAAGTGGGGAGGCTACAAAAGGATCTCGACAGGTTGGGAGAGTGGTCCAGGAAATGGCTGATGGAATTTAACGCGAGTAAGTGCGAGGTCTTGCACTTTGGCAAAAAGAATAAAAGCATAGACTACTTTCTAAATGGTGAGAAAATTAATAAAGCCAAAGCACAAAGGGATCTGGGAGTGCTAGTCGAGGATTCTCTAAAGGTAAACATGCAGGTTGAGTCCGTGATTAAGAAAGCGAATGCAATGTTGTCTCTTATCTCAAGAGGGTTGGAATATAAAAGCAGAGATGTACTACTAAGACTTTATAAAGCTCTGGTTAGGCCCCATTTGGAGTACTGTGTCCAGTTTTGGTCCCCACACCTCAGGAAGGACATACTGGCACTGGAACGTGTCCAGCGGAGATTCACACGGATGATCCCTGGAATGACAGGTCTAACATATGAGGAACAGCTGAGGATACTGGTATTGTATTCGTTGGAGTTTAGAAGATTAAGGGGAGACTTAATAGAGACGTACAAAATAATACATGGCTTGGAAAAGGTAGATGCTAGGAAATTGTTTCAGTTAAATGAGGAGACTAGGACCCGTGGACACAGCCTTAGAATTAGAGGGGGTCATTTCAGAACAGAAATGCGGAGACATTTCTTCAGCCAGAGAGTGGTGGGCCTGTGGAATTCATTGCCACGGAGTGCAGTGGAAGCCGGGACGCTAAATGTCTTCAAGGCCGAGATTGATAGATTCTTGTTGTCTCGAGGAATTAAGGGCTACGGGGAGAACGCTGGTAAGTGGAGCTGAAATGCGCATCAGCCATGATTGAATGGCGGAGTGGACTCGATGGGCCGAATGGCCTTACTTCCACTCCTATGTCTTATGGTCTTATGGTCTAAATGGGAATCGTGTCTGTGTGGACTCAAATTCAACTGTTTGTCAAACTAAATAGACAAAAGAATACCCGCAACGCCAAGAAGTCAAGGCCATGGGATGACTGCTGGAAGGGATTCAATTACCTGCTGAGGTGTAAACTCACTTGCTCAGTCAGAATGCGCACAGGTCACTCACCACACCCATATGTGAGAAGTGATCACTCCGGAGAACAACTGACAGAGTGAACAGCAAGTTTACAAATGACAGTAGGAGTTCGATTCTGCTGTTATCGCAGCTGTTAACCCCAACCAGCAATGAACCATGTTTGTATGCATGTTTCCAGTGGAGTTCCACTGTTTTTTGATGTCGACCAATGATTTAGACTTAGTTGTAGGAGCTATGATTCAGAGGTTTGCTGATGATTCAACAATTGGTCGTGTAGTTGATCATGACAAAGAATGTCAGAGACTGCAGGGATGTATCAATAAGATGGAAAGGAAAAATGGCGAATTGCATTGAATTCAGACCAATGAGTGTTAACGAAATTGGAGAGAAGAAACAATAGCAATGAGTATTCTGTGTGGTGTAGACAGACAAAGTGATCTTGGAATGGACATTCATAATCGCTGAAGATCAATGGACAGGGGAATCAGTTGGACGGAAGTGCGTACTGTAGATGCTGGAGATCAGAGTCAAGAGTTCAGTGGTGCTGAAGAAGCACAGCAGGTCAGGCAGCATCTGAGTTGCAGACAGAAAATGACGTTTTTGGCAAAAGGCCTTCATCAGGAATAAGGCTTGGAGCCTCGAGGTTGGGGAGATAAATGAGTGGGGTGGGGTTTGGGAGAATTTAGCTGAGACAGCAATAGGTGGATGGAGGTGGGGATAAGAGTGTTAGTTCGGAGAAGAGGTTTCGGGAGAGTGGTGGGGGGAGTTGAAGTGTTCGGTCACGGGGCATTGGGGTTGATTGTTGCCGGTGTCCTGGAGATGTTCTCTGAAGCGCTCTCCAAGAAGGTGTCCGGTGGCCCCACTGTAGAGGAAACTGCATCAGGAGCAACGGATGCAATAAATGGCAAGTGTGGAAGTGCAGGTGAATCTTTGATAGATGTGGAAGGCTTCTTTGGGGCAGTGGGCGAAGGTGGGGGGTGTGGGCGCAGGTTTTACAATTCCTGTGGTGGCAGAGGAAGGTACCGGGAGGGGAGCGTGGGTCATTTGAGGGCGTGGACTTGACTAGGTAGTCATGGAGGGAATGGTCTTTGCGGAAAGTGGATAGAGGTAGGGAGTGAAAAATATCCCTGGAGGTGAGTGTTACTAATATTTTTTAGAAACCCACTGACTCCCACAGCTGTCTGGATTTCAACTCCTCCCACCGCACCTCCTGCACCAATGTTATCCTGTATTCCCAACTCCTCCACCTCTGCCACATCTGCTCCAAGAGGACCAGTTCCACAACAGAACACAGCAGATGGTCTTCTTCTTTAAAGAATGGAACTTTCCCTCCCATGTGGTTTAAGATGCCCTCTAACGCATGTCCCGCACGTCCATCCATGAACCCCATATCTCCAAACACAACAAGGACAGATCAAGGACAGAGAAAGTTCCTCAACTTCCTTTCCACCAACCTCCGCAAAAATCACATCATCCGCTGACATTTTTGCTACCTCTAAATTGACCCCACCACCAGGGATATATTTCCCTCCCCAAACCCATTCATTTCCCTCAAAGACCTTTCCCTCCGTGACTACCTAGTCACGTCCATGCCCTCAAATGACCCACCATTCCCTCCCAGCACCTTCCTCTGCCACTGCAGGAATTGCAAAACCTGCACCCACATCGTACCACTCACATCTATCCAAGGCTCCAGTGGAGCCTTCTATATCCATCAAAGGTTCACCTATACTTCCACAGAGACCATTTGTTGTATCTGCTGTTCCAGATGCTGTCACCTCTAAACTGGGGAGACCTGATATCTTCTGACAGAGCACTTCAGAGAACATCTCCAGGATACCTGTAAGAATCAACTCCACCGCCCTATTGCCAAACATTTCAACTTCGCCTCCCACTCTCCTGAGGAAATGCAGATCCTGAGCCACCTCCATCGCCATTCCCTCACTACCCAACGCCTGGAGGAAGAACGCCTCTTCTTCTTCCTCGGGACCCTTGAACCCCATGGCATCAATGTGATTTCATCAGTTTCCTCATTCCCACTCCCTCATCTTACCCCAGTTCTAACCTTCCAGCTCAGCACCGTCCTCCTGACCTGTCCTACCTGTGTATTTTCATTCCCACCTATCTATTCCACCTTTCTCTCTGACATATCACCGTCAACCCCCACCTCTATCCACCTACTGCACTCTCAGCGACCTTCTCCCCAAACCCACGACCTCCCATTTATCTCTCCACCCCATAGGCTGACTGTCTCATTCCTGTTGAAGGGCTTTTGCTGACGGACTTGCTGTGCTTCTCCAGCACCACTTTCATCTTGAAGGGAATAAGTTGATTGAGAGGGATTCTGGATTTTTCTGTTGTTGACCACAGACTGTTGCAGCTAGTAGAACTTTAACAAACACCAGTTTAGGGAATAGCTAAAGGTCTGAGCACAAGTCTGGTCACTGCATTAATCAACATTTATAAAGTTTTTAGATTAAAGATGGAGGGCTGAAGTATGCAATTTTGCCCATCAAGACTGATTCACCACTCAATGAGTTTATCATTGATTCCTTTCAAAGTCAGGCTGCTATTGGCCTTGGAGGGGAACTTGCAAATGGTGGTGTTTCGTTGCATGTTCCAACCTTGTCCTGGTAGTCAGTACAGCTGTTCAGATTTGAAGGTTCGGTCAAAAATTCTCGGATGATTTACTCCAGTGCATCATGTAGTTGGTGCACTCTGCTGCTTTTGTGCCTTAACGGTGAAGAGAATAAATATTCAGGTAAGGAATCGGGTACAATCAAGTGACTGCATTGTCGTGGATGGTGTCCAATTCCTTAAGTGTTGTTGAAGTCACACCCATCTCGGCAAATGGAGAGAAGGGCGGTATAAGGGACAGCAGAGATTTACAAACATGATGCCAACCCTGTATAAAATGGAGCTCTATAATCACATAATAACAATTATAAACGTTCAATATTCGTGGGATCTTGACAGGGTAGATACGGTCAGGTGGTTTGCCCTCTGGTATGAGGAGAGCACCAGAGGACATGAACTCAGAATTAGGTATAACCTATTTAATTCTGAAATGAGGAGGAATTTCTTTGCTCAGGGCCCAGTGATTCTGTGGAACTCTTTCCTGAAACTGTTGTTGAGGCTGAGTTATTGTGTATTTTCAAACTGTGCCAGACAGATATTTAACCAGAAAGTCGATGAAGCATTATCGAGGTTAGGCAGGAGAATGGAGTTGAAGATTATCAGATCAGCCATGAGTTCGTTGAATGGTGAGAAGCTCGATGGGCTGAATGGCCGATTTCCAATCCTATATCATTTGATGCAACGCCTTATTTTATTGATAAGTTTAGAATTCTGAGGGGATGGGATGAAGTGATAGAAAAGGTTTCTCAAACTGATCAGACAGATCAGGAACTAGGCTCATAAGCTGATGAACAAGAAATGTGCTGTGGCTTGGAGGCATAAATGGCACTGGGCACACCACAGATGGGTATGTGCAGACGCTGTGATTGTTAAAGAAAATTCGTGGATGTAATATTGTTGCCAACTTGGTGATCACGCTGGATGATGGATCGCGGTATGATTCAAACAACAAAAGGTTGTGGAAGAATGAATGATTCGTTTCATTGGAAAAGTTTCCTGCAGTTCCAATTCAATTGACTGTTTAAAATACTGATCAGAACTTTGTGTGGAGTGTGACATTAAAATTCACAAGTTCACTGGATAAACTATTGCACCCGATCTCTCTTTATGTGTTCCCCTTTCATTCGATGTAAATTCATAGAAAGTCAAGATGGAACGAAAGGAGGAAAGAAACGTTGCCCTCCTTTTCATTATCCCAATGTAACTTACAACAGAAACAAATTGCTTAATTACAACTTTGATGAGGTATCGATTTATCACAAATCTCCGGTGCAATGAAGGGCAAGAGCAAGATTCTCCATCCAATGTATCCTAAAGATGCGAGGCACAAACGGAAACCACAGCTGCTTATGATGGAAGTAACAGCCCGAGTAGGATTCAAATCCACACATGCGCAATGAAAGAGCAACCCATCGCCTTAACCTCTGGGCCACTTCAGCCCATGGCAAAGGGGCTCACATGTGACCACATCAAGATTACATATGGTGCACCTATGGGATAAGAAATTCCCTGAGCGGAATCGAATCCACACCATTATGTTTCTGCTTTCAGCGGAATAATAATACCAGCAAAATCCAAGGGATTGACCTCATCCTTGGAAGGAATACCTTGTCCTTGATTTATTCCGAGTCGGAACTGTCTCAGAATGAACCAGCAAACGTGAAATTCCCGTCACATTCACACGCACATTTAGTCTTGATGCATAATTTCTGCAGACAGTTTCTCTCTCACGTGAAGAAGTATATACGGAGAGAGAAGTGAAGGTGATGGGCTTAGCTCGATGGGCTTTCTCATATGGCTGAACCTGAAGTGGATAAAATTCCTGGAAATGCAGTGTTGTTCGTTTTATTTTATTAATTTTGCTGCAACTTCACTCTGTTCATTGCAATGATCGGAAGTGAATTGAATTTATGTGATTGGAACGTTAAATGTTGCATTCAATTTTGCTCCGAATTTATTTCAGCTTAAAGAAAATACTGATGAGAAAAACAGAAGGTTAAACTACAAAACAAGATGCCAGTTTTGATGCTCAGTTACTTTGGCAGATTTCAGTGGGTGTCAAATGAACCCAACATCATGGTGATTGTCCTCCCACCTTTAAGCCATGGGATTAAAGCAGGAAATCGATGTCCAAGAGACGGGTCACTTCCTATTCATTATGGAATAGCCTTCATTATGGAATAGACTGTGTGGAGTTTGCACATTCTCCCCGTGTCTGCGTGGGTTTTATTTGGGTGCTCCGGTTTCCTCCCACACTCCAAAAATGTGCAGGTCAGGTGAATTGGCCATGCTAAATTGCCTGTAGTGTTAGGTGCAGGGGAATGGGTCTGGGTGGGTGCGCTTCGGTGGGTTGGTGTGGACTTGTTGGGCCGAAGGGCCTGTTTCCACACTGTAAGTAATCTAATCTAATCTTCCTTGACAATATACAAAATCTGCTCAGTTCAATTTATAATGCTTCTTGTGTGAATATTAATAGAAATCTTTCAAAACTCTGAGTTTTTTTTTGATGAATCTTACTCACCTGCAGACGTTTCCGATATTTCTTTGCATCTGAAGTCGTCCAAATTAGATATTGTTTCCTCGCACCTTCTACCCCCACACCCCACTTTTACACTTTTACCTGGCCACAGGCTGTCTCTCTCCTGGTGAAACTCACTGTTTGTGTGTCTCTAAATGTGCCTTTCCAAGTATTTTGGAAACGGATTCTCTGAGTGACAGAAATTCTGCTCCCATAATTTCTTTGTCCTAATCGATGGTTTTGAAAACCTGACGTTCAGAAATATACGAACTTGAAAGAGTGAATTTGCCACCTATTTACTCTCTCCAAACGTCAAATACTCTGGAAAACTTCCATTCGGTTTTCCTTGGTTCAGTGTCAAATTTTCCAACACACAAATAAATAAAATGCCATCCCCACTAAACGTCGTCAGCATCGTTTCTAATGCCTTAGCAGCCCAGTAAACGCTGGCAGTGTCCTCTCTGATAGAATCAGAGATTCCCTACAATGCAGAAAGTACAGTTCAGCCAATCGAGTCTGTAGGAACACTCTGAACAGCATCTCAACCAGATCTAGCTCCCATCTCTATCCCCGCAGGCCTCTGGCTTGTGATTTCAAATAAACCTGCTGGAATAAAACCTGGCATCGTGTGACTGCTGACCTTATCACTGCGGTACCCATGGCTAACTCACTTAACTTACTGAATTTACTCTCTGGACACATCAGCGCAATTTAACATGACCAATCTACCTAACCTACAGACTTAATAGCAGTTCGAACCACTGAGCAAATGTACCATCACATTGAACACTATCTGTATCATTTACACACTGGTAACTCAGCCTAGTGAAAGCAAGCTGCGCCCATCAACCGGAATTCAATGCACTCAAACGCGGTTGCTGCTGGAAATGTTTCTGCCCTCAGGTCTGAATGGGTTTACTCTGTTTTCTTCCTCAGATTCCTGCTTTAAATAAACACATCAGTCAGGAACAACTCTATATAATGGTTTTCATTGCAACACAAACACAATGTGCAGTTTGCTGAAATTACGTGTTTGCACTTTCACTGACACTCTCCCCAGGAGCTGCAGTCCTTCCCCAGCTGATTCAGACAGCACTGTCCTTGCTGTGACATATCCAATCGAGAATGGAAGGCCAAGCATGAATAACCTTCACTGGGGAACAGAGCCACAGGTTTAAAACCTTTACGATGCCCCCAGCGGAGAATTGAGCCCTATGACAGGAGGGGACACTAACCACGATACTGTGGAGGACAACATCGAAGGAAGTCCTGCAGCCTGTTGTGGCCGCACTTGTCCAACGCAACTGCTTAACGACCTGAATCAAGTTTTCCATTGTTTAGCCCATAGTCTTATATGTTTTGGCATCGCAAATTAACATCTCAATTTTTTTTCAGGTTGGAAGGGTTTCCACCTCTCTGACCCTTTCCGCACATCTACTCAAAACTTTCTGCCTTTTCCCGAAATCTCTTGGCCCCAGTGTTCGATCCCTCCATCAATAAGAAACGCTTCTTTCAGTCTATCCTATCCATATCCCTCATTATTTTGTACATCTCAGTCATGTCTTCTCCAATCTCCTCTGCTCGGCGACAAACAACACCAGTCTGTCCAATCTCTCCACATAACCGAAACTCTTCAGTCAAGACAATATCTCATTGAATCTCTCCTGCAACATTCCCAGTGCGATCACATCATTGCTATACTGTGAATTGCAGAATTGCACACAGTAATCTAGCTAGAGCCGAATTAACTTTTTTTTCTATTCTGTTACAGTATGAGGGCGTCGCTGGCTTGGCAGTATTGATGGCGATCCCTAATTGCACAGCGGGCAGTTGAGACTCAACCGTATTGCAGTGAGTCTGGAGTCACATCGAGGCCCGACCAGAAAAGAATGGCAGGTTCCTTCCTCAAAGGACGTCAGTGAACCCGATGGTTTTGTTTTTTCAACAATTGACCATGGATTTATAGGTGTTATTAGATTCGTAATTCCAGATATTTATTGAATCTCAATTCTAACACCTGGCATGGTTGGAGTCAAACCCGGGTCCCTAGTTCATTTGCTTGGTGTCTGAATTAACAGTCCAGTGGTAATAGCGCTCAGCCATTGCAGAAAACCCGTGAAACTAATCTTTCCGAATGAAGTCGCTTTTCCTCGATATTGTCCTGTGTCATTTTTCTGAGCTTGATCCCCAATAATCGCCAGTCCATATCAGTGAAAGCTGCTACCTGAGGATTGGCCTCACAACAGCTGTAACCAAATGGATCAACTGGTCTGCAGGTCCCGATGGTGCGGTTGGGGCACGTTCACCCAGCAACAGTGACCGCAGCAGCACAGACTGAACAGTATCAATGTGAGAGTCAGTGTTAGATTCTGCAGTGCCTTAATGAAATAGGAAATGACTCCACAACCACATGATGAAAGAGCAGCGCTCCGAAACCTAGTGCTCAGTTAAACCTGTTAGACTCTAACCTGCTGTTGTGTGATTTTTAACTTTGTACACCATAGTCCAACACCGGCATCGCTAAATTAATGAAATGGGATGTGGGACGGAAAGTTCAGTTAGTGATCGAAGGAGGGAGAGAAATTTCTGAGAACGGGTGGATTTGAATACTGACATATGAAACACAGAGATGTGAGCGAGCAGAATTTGAAGGGAAAAGATCACCTTGGAGAAAATTACCATGTTAAAGCAACTGATTCCTTTGTGTTTCACAAAAACTGGCACAGTTAGAGGAATTACTGCCGTGACTCGGATTCGAACCGAGGTTGCTGCGGCCACAACGCAGAGTACTAACCACTATACGATCACGGTGTCCCACAGACGCGTACACGTGCCGTATGAAATAAGTACAGTATCATAGGAAATGTTAGACAGCGCACCAAATGCACAATATTAGTGCTTATCGAACAGTGGCAGATATGTGGGAACTCAGAATAGGCTGACCGTTTAATATCGGTTCCCCTAGAGGCTGTGGTGATTCCATTATTTATATGCTGTAGGCTGAGATAAATAGATTTCTCCCAAAATGGGCGGCACGGTGGCACAATGGTTAGCACTGTTGCCTCACAGCGCCAGAGACCCGGGTTCAATTCCCGCCTCAGGCGATTCTCATTTGCACATTCTCCCCGTGTCTGCGTGGGTTTCCTCCGGGTGCTCCGGTTTCCTCCCACAGTCCAAAGATGTGCAGGTCAGGTGAATTGGCCATGCTAAATTGCCCGTAGTGTTAGGTAAGGGGTAAATGTAGGGGTATGGGTGGGTTACGCTTCGGCGGGTCGGTGTGGACTTGTTGGGCCGAAGAGCCTGTTTCCACACTGTAAGTAATCTAATCAAGCATCAAAAACTCCGGGGACAGTGCAGGTGTTGTTGAAATGTGTGCTTCAATAGTAATGCAGTTTAACATCGGCTACGTCACCAGTTTCCCCCCACAAGGCAGTAACCACTGCTGCCACATAGTCCCAACTCCCAGCCCCAGAATCAGAGGAATTGAGTGGCGCAGTCGCGAAGATCCAACTGGAAGTCGGGATGGGAATGAGGTCGCACAGATACTCGAACACTCCAGTGACACAACCGGTGAATGCAGGTCGTTTCTATGACCGTTTAGAGGCGCAAGCAATTCCGAGGTTGGGAGCGCTCCTGGTCAAAGGCAGAAGGGTAATTTTTTTTTCCGTTTATCGCAATCTACAGTGCATCTTGCTGAGACAGCTGAGTGCCACAACTGGAGCGTGGGGCGGCTGGTTTGAAGTTTGAACTTGCTTCACTGTCACCAACTTGCCTGGAATGAATTGCTTTCACCTTTATTCATTTCCAATTGTTTAATATCTCCCTGCAGTCTGCGGCTTTCTTCCTCATTGTTAATTGCAATGAGGAAGACTAACTGTTGTATGATCTGCACACTGCTAAATCACAGCCACTACAAGTAAATATGAATCATATTTCCACACTGTAAGTAATCTAATCTAAATGCCGCAACAAGTCCACACCGACCCGCAACCCACCCATACCTCTACATTTACCCCTTTAACCTAACACTACGGGCAATTTAGCGTGGCAAATTCACCTGACCTGCACATCTTTGTGACTGTGGGAGGAAACCGGAGCACCCGGAGGAAACCCACGCAGACACGGGGAGAGTGTGCAAACTCCACACAGTCAGTCGCCTGAGTCGGGAATTGAACCCGGGTCTCTGGCTCTGTGAGGCAGCAGTGCTAACCACTGTGCCACCGTGCCGCCCACTAACATACTTCATTGTTCAGTCCTTTGTGTATAGGAGTCGGGACGTTATGTTGAAGCTTTGCAGGACATTGATGAGGCCTCTTCTGGAATATTATGTCCAGTTCTGGTCGCCCAGTTGTAGGAATGATATTATTCAGCTGGAGCAGGTTCAGAAAAGTATGCACGCATGTTGCCGTGTGTGGAAGGTTTGAGTTATAATGAAAGGCTGGATAGGTTGAGACTATTTTCAGATTCGAGATCGGGGTGCTGGAAAACCACAACAGGTAAGGCAGCATCCGAGGAGCAGGAGAATATTTTTTTTTGCGCAAGTGTCGTTCATCAGGCTCTTCCCTGAAACGTCGATTCTCCCGCTCCTCAAATGCTGCCTGACCTGTTGTGCTTTCCCAGCACAACACTCTGGACTCTGATCTCTCATCTGCAGTTCTCACTGTCTCCTAGTTGAGACTGTTTTCACTCTAGGTTAGGGGTTTGAAAGGCGACCTGACAGAAGTTTATGAATTATTGAGAGGCAAGTTAGAGCTAACGATAGCTGCCTTTTCCCAGGATGGGGATTTCAAGGTGAGAGGGCATATGTTTAAGATGAAAGGGGAGAGATTTTTAAAAAAATCATGTGAGGCTTTTTTTTTAAGGAAGGTGTTTTACGTGTGCAATTAACTTGCTGAGGAAGTGATGGATGGGGGTATGTTTGCAACATTTAAAGAAGAATTCATTCCAAACATGAATGGGAAAGTGGGATTTTTTAAATAAATTTATTCATGGCTAGTACATCAGTTATTTCCCAGAGGACATTTAAGAGTCAACCACTGTATTATACATCTGGAGTCTCCTGTGGGACAGAGCAGACGAATATGACAGTTTGCTTCCCGAACTGGCATGAGTGAATCAGATGGGATTTTCCACACAACTGATTCAGGTCATCACGAGATTCTTCAATTCCATGTGTTTATTGAATTCAAACTTCACTATCTGTCATGCCAGGACCTGAATTCTTTGTCCCCAAAATATTACCTTTTTTTTGGATTAACAACACAATAATAAAACTACAAGGGCATTATAACCACTCAACGGGTACAGGAGGAGGCAGATGGGAGTAGATTAGTTTGGCAGTATGTTCAGCATGGATTGGTTGCCCTGACGGGCCTGAATGCCTTCATGCTGTATGACTCGATTATTGACGCTATGGAACAAATAGCTGGTTGGGATTAACGGCAGCATTGACAGCATAATCGAACATCTGATGGGATATGTAATCCTGCTGGAGTCTCGGAGATTGTTTTGCTCAGTCATTCCTTCCCACACACGGGACTGGTGAACGGTCTCTCCCCGGTGTTACTGATTAAATGAGTTTCCATTTCTGTGGTTAATTGAATCCCTTCCAGCAGTTCCAACATTGCCCTGCTTTCTCTGCGGTATCAGTGTCCTTTTTTCTACACAGGGTGAACGATCCTTTCAAATTGTGACCACACAGGTACAAATCCCGTTTTCCATGTTGTTAATGTGTTTTCATTCTTTCTTATTCACCCACAGGGTGTGAGTATCACTGGATTGGATTGGATTAGATTAGATTATAGTGTGGAAACAGGCCCTTCGGCCCAACAAGTCCACACCGACCCGCCGAAGCGAAACCCACCCAAACCCCTACATTTACCCCTTACCTAACACTACGGGCAATTTAGTATGGCCAATTCACCTGACCGTGCACATCTTTTGTGATGGTGGGAGGAAACCGGAGCACCCGGAGGAAACCCACGCAGACACGGGGAGAACGTGCAAACTCCACACAGTCAGTCGCCTGAGGCGGGAATTGAACCCGGGTCTCTGGCGCTGTGAGGCAGCAGCGTTAACCACTGTGTCACCGTGCCGCCCACTGGTCAGGACAACATTTATTTTTCGCCCCTCGTCAGTTGCTGTCTGGCTACACCACAAACCTGGGTGCGATCCCAGCCTCGGGTGTCTGTCTGTGGGCAGTCTGCACATTTTCTGTGTGTTTGCGTTTTTATTTCTCCCTCTGACCAAAGGTGTGCCAGTTACAGGGATCAACAATGGGAAATGCAGGCTTATGGGACAGGGAATACCCTGGGGTCTGGTGGGATGCGCTTCCGATGTACCGTGTGGACTGGAAGGGCCGACAAGCCTGCTTCCCCACATGATGGGGATTCCTGAATTAAGGGTCAGCTCATGTTTTTTTTCTGGTCCTGGAGTCTCTCGTAGGCAGGACTGGGTGAAGATGGTAAAATCCCCTGCATAAGGGACATGAATGAATGAGATTGCGGGAAATTAAAATCATGATCTCTGTTCCTGAGGTCAGGCTTGTATTTCAGGTTTTATTCGTCGAACGTAAACATCACCTTTTCCGTGTTCCAGTCGCCAAGGATGACTAGTTTAAAATATCACCCCAACACCACCTTCTCCAGGTTGAAGTCTTGACTGTGTGGAAGAAACTGATGCTGAGCTGATGCGAGCAAATGTAGCTGCCACCGTCAGTGTCGGAAACACAGATCCAAATAGCAAAATCATCTTTTAAACCCACTACTGCAAAGTTAAGGGCTCAACATGCTCCACTTGTGCCACTCAGCTGTCTTAGAAAGATGCACCGGAAATCGCTATGATAGTATAAACGGAGCAGGAGCACACGCAACTGAGGAATTTCTTGCGCCTCTACACCATCACAGAAGGACAGGACGCTCACCTATTGCATCACTGGAGCCAGAGAGTAACTCTGCGCACTCATTCCCATCCCCATTTTCGGTTGGATCTGGGCGGCTGTGCCGATGTTAAGCTAAAATGCTACTGAAGCATACATTTCAACAATATCCTGTACTGTCCCCCGAGTCTTTGATGTTTTGTCGAAATCGATCAATCTTATCTTTCAACATTCTCATTCAAGGGATCTCCACAGCCTCTGAAGGCATCGAACCGAAAGATTCAGCTCATTCTCAGTTCCCACATGTCTGTCACTGTTCGCTGAGTACTGATATTGTACACTTGCTGTTCTTCCGAACATTTCCTCTGCTAGTATACTTATTGCTACTTGCAAGCATCTTGTTCTGTGGTTACTGTGATCGTGGTTGTCGGAATTTTGCATTGTGACCATAGCAACCTCGATTTGAAACCAAATCACGGCACTAAGTGTTCGCTCCGTTGTCCTTTTTGTGACATATGCTAAGAAATTAATTGTTTTACCTTCAAATTCCGCTCTCTTACATCTCTGCGTTTCATATATCAGAATTCAAACACACCCGTTGTCGGAGATTTCTCTCCTTCGCACGATCATTAAACCTCCTTTCCGTCCCTCCCCCCATTTCTCTGAGGCAATGCACAATCTATCTCTCTCTTTCACATTCATACTGTTCTGTCTGTGCTGCTGCTGCGGTGACTGTTGTTGGGTGAACGTGCCCCAATCCCACCATCGGGACCTTCAAACAAGTCGATCCATTTGGATACCGCGGTTGTGAAATCAATCCCCATGTCGCAGCTTTTACTGACAATTGGAGCGTCAGGCTCATGGAAAATTCCCAGGGCAGTTTTGGTGAAAAGACATTTTATTGGAAAAGATCAGCTTTTTATGGCTTTCTGCGTTGGTGTTGTGATAATTTCATAGGACTGATAATTCAGAGACCGAGGTAATAGTCTGGGTACTCGGGCTTGAATCCCACTATGTCAGGATTGTCAAATTTGGATTCAAAAAATATCTGCAAGGAAGAATCTAATGACTACTATAGATCCATTGACAACTGTTGAAAAAAAATCTGTTCCACTGATGTCATTTCGGGATGGTATTTGCTATCCTTACTTGGTCTGGGCTGCATGTGACCTCAGACTCATAGCAATATGGTTGAATCTCAACTGCCCTCTGGGCAATTCGGAATGGGTAATAAATTCTGCTTAGCCAGAATCGCCCTCATACTAATCCAGAAATTTTAAAACAAATGCTCATTAGGCTCTAGCAAGAGTGTTGTGTGCAGTTTTGCAAGTCACATTATAAAGGAATGTGATCACACAGAGAAAATTGCAGGAGATATTTACCGGGATGCTGTTTGTGCTGAAGAATTTCAGTTGTGAAGAAAGACAGGACAGAGTGGAGTGTTTGTCGCAGTGCAAAGGAGATGTATACAAGACATGATTGAGTTAGGGTATGGACAGGGTTGACTGAACGAGTTTCCCATTGATGGAGGGATCGATCAGCAGGGGCCAGACACTTAAGGAGAAAGACAGAAAGGTTTGAGAAGATGTGCGAAAAAGCTTTATCAGCCAGTGGTTGGTTGGAATTTGGAATACACTGCATTTTTCAGAGCGGCAGAAACCCTTATAACCTGAATAAATATTCAGATGTGAACTTTTGATGCCAAGACATATAAGGCTTTGGGGTAAGCATTGAGAAATGGGATTCAGTTCATTAGGCAGTTGTTTTTGACAAGTGTGGCCACATTTGGTTGAAGGGCCTCCTTTGACACTCTTGTCCTCGGTAGTATAATGGTTAGTGTCCCCGCCTGTCGCCTGTCGCTCCATTCCCAAGTGCGGGTATTGATACCTGTCCTTCCATTCTCGATGGGGCATATCACACGAAGGACAGTGCTGCCTGAATAAAGGTGGGGAAGGACTGCAGCTCTCAAGGAGGCAGAGTGTCAGTGAACGGCCAAACACATGACTTCTGCAAACTTCACCTTGTGACTGTGTTGGAACGAAAAGCATTTGACAGACTTGTACCGGATTGAAGTATTTACTAGAAGCAGGAAGCTGAGGAAGAAACAACATAAACGCATTCAAAAATGAGTGCAGAAACATTTGCCGCAGCACGAACGAAATTGTAAAGGACAGAGTAGCGTTTCGATACATTGAATTTGAGTTCATTTGTTTTGATCAGTTTTACCAGGGTATAAAACCATTAAAAAATGATACAGCATTTGCTCAGTATGATGGAACACTGTCTTAGTAATTCGCACTGCTGTTCAGAGGGAGGGTTAAGTTGATTGGCAAAGTTAAATTGCCCTCTCGTGTCCAGGGAGTGAATTAAGTAAGTTAGGTGAATTAGCCATGGGTAACGCGGCGATAAGGTCAGAAGTCACAGGACGTCAGGTTATACTCCAACAGGTTTATTTGAAATCATAAGGGGGAGGATTGCCCTTCAGGTGAAATATAAGGAAATAGGGAGGGGAACTAGGGGGTCTGGGTGAGATGCTCTTCAGAGAGTCAACACCGGCTCGATTGACTGAAATGCTCTTTCTGCACTGTAGCATTCTGTGATTCCATGAATTGATAATGACGGTGTTTACTGGGGTGTAAAGCCATTAGAGACGATGCTGATGGGGATGTACTGAGGATGAGATTTTATTCTCTTGTCTTCTTGGAAAATTGAGAACAGTTATCCGTGATCCCCCATCTTTTTCTTCGCTACATTGATGACTGTATCGGCGCTACCTCGTGCTCCCACGAGGAGGTTGAACAGTTCATCCACTACACCAACACCTTCCACCCCGACCTCAAATTCACCTGGACAGTCTCGGACTCCTCCCTCCCCTTCCTAGACCTTTCTGTTTCTATCTCAGGCGACCGAATCAACATGGACATCTACTACAAACCTACCGACTCCCACAGCTACCTGGACTACACCTCCTCCCATCCTGCCCCCTGTAAAAACGCCATCCCATTCTCCCAATTCCTTCGTCTCCGCCGCATCTGCTCCCAGGAGGACCAGTTCAAAATACGTACAACACAGATGGCCTCCTTCTTCAAGGACCGCAATTTCCCCCCCGACGTGGTCGACGGTGCCCTCCACCGCATCTCCTCCACTTCCCGCTCCTCCGCCCTTGAGCCCCGCCCCTCCAACCGCCACCAGGACAGAACCCCACTGGTCCTCACCTACCACTCCACCAATCTCCATGTACAGCGCATCATCCGCCGTCACTTCCGCCACCTCCAAACAGACCCCAGCACCAAGGATATATTTCCCTCCCCTCCCCTATCAGCTTTCCGTAGAGACCACTCCCTCCGCGACTCCCTTGTCAGATCCACACCCCCCACCGACCCAACCACCACTCCCGGCACCTTCCCTTGCAACCGCAGGAGGTGCAACACTTGCGCCCACACCTCCCCCCTCACTTCTCTCCAAGGCCCCAAGGGAAACTTCCATATCCGCCACAGATTCACCTGCACCTCCACCCACATCATCTACTGCATCCGCTGCAGCCGGTGTGGCCTCCTCTATATTGGGGAGACAGGCCGCCTACTTGCGGAGCGATTCAGAGAGCACCTCTGGGCCACCCGGACGAACCAACCCAACCAACCTGTGGCACAGCATTTCAACTCCCCCTCCCACTCCACCGAGGATATGCAGGTCATTGGACTCATCCACCGCCAAACCACAACAACCCGACGGTCGGAGGAGGAGCGTCTTATCTTCCGACTGGGAACCCTCCAACCGCAGGGGATGAACTTGGACTTCACCAGTTTCTTCATCCCCCCTCCCCCCACCTTGTCTCAGCCGGATCCTTCCAGCCCGGCACCGCCTTCCTGACCTGCAGTCTTCTTCTTGACCTCTCCGCCTCCACCCTACTCCGACCTATCACCCTCACCTTGACCTCTTTCCACCTATCACATTTCCAACTCCCCTCCTCCAAGTCCCTCCTCCCTACCTTTTATCTTCTCCTGCTGAACACTCTCTGCTCATTCCTGAAGAAGGGCCTGTGCCCGAAACGTCGAATCTCCTGTTCCCTGGATGCTGCCTGACCTGCTGTGCTGTTCCAGCAATAAAGTTTCAACAGTTATCCGTGAACCAAGGAAGACTTAATGGGTTTTTTTCAGGTTATGAAATGTTTGGACAGAGTAAATAGGTGGAAAATTCCCTCTTTGAAGTAAGTAAACATCTAGATGTCAGACATTCAAAACCTTTGATAAAACCTTTGAAGGACAAAGAAATGATGAGAACAGAATCGCTGTCACTCCGACAATCTGTTTTTCAAAATATTTGGAAATGCACATTTGGTGACATACAAGGAATACTTTTCACAAGGAGAGAGGCAGCGTGTGGCTATGTCAAGGTGCAGAGGTGGGGTGTAGTCGGTCGGAAGTTGCGGAGAAACAATGTCTAATTTGGTTGACTTTAAATGTAAAGAAATTTATTTAATGTGTGCAGCTGAATAAGATTCGGTTCCAAAACTCTGCATTTTGAAAGATTTCGCATAATATTCCATTGTAAACATTGTAAATGGAACTGAGTGGATTTTTATTTATTGTGAAGGGAAGATATTACATAATGAATAGGAAGTGACCAGTTGCTTGGAGATCGACTTCCTGCTTTCATCACATGCGTTAAGGGTGTGAGAACAAACACCATGATGTTTAGTCCATTTAATACTCAGTGAAATCTGCCAAAGCAACGAGCAACAAAACTGGTGGGTTTTCTTTTGCACTTTAACCCTCTGTTTTTCTAAGCAGTATTTTCCTTAAGGTGAAGTAAAGTCAGAGCAAATTTGAATACAACATTAATCGTTCCAATGAGATAGATCTAATTAACTTCTGATTATTACAATGAACATTGTGAGGTTTCAGCAAAATTAAAATGAAACGAACAAATCAGCATTTCTTGTGATTTAATCCAATTCAGGTTCAGCCATATGAGAAGGGCCATTGAGCGACAACATCGCCTTTATTTCACTCACCATGGCTACTTCATCACGTGAAAGAGAAAGTGACTGAACAAATTATGTGCCAAATGTAGGTGTAAATATGACGGAAAGTTCTGACTCAGAATGTATTCATTCTGACCAGCATGGCTATTTATTGGAATTTGCTGTTATTATAATTCTAGTGAAAGCAGAAACACAATGGTGTGGATTCGATTCCGCTCTGGAACTTTCTCATCTATGACTTTCAGCACATGTAACCTGATGAGGTCACATGTCACCCCTCTACAAAATGTGCAGAGGAGACCGAGAGATTATGGTGGTGGGTTATTATACCGCTGTGCTCCACATTCACGGGTTCGAGTCACACTCTGGTTGCTAACTTTATGCACCGCTCTAGCAGTTTTCCTTTGCACCTCACAATCTTGTATACACTGGATCGAGAATCTTGTTCTTGCCCTTCACTGCACGGGAGATTCACAAATAATCGACACCACATTAAAGTCGAAATGAAAAGTGAGAGCAGTCATTCTATTCAATTGTAGATGAAATTGGTGTAATGAGAAGGAACGCATTTTTCTTTACGCCCCACATTCCATCTTGTCTTTCCATGAATTTACATCGAAAGAAAGAGAAAAAAATAACAAGAGATCGGGAGCACAAGTTTATCCAGTGGGGTTGTTCATGAGTATTTTAACCTAACACTTCACACAAAGATCTGATCAGTATTTCAAACAGTCACTCGTAATTGGAACCGCAGAAAATTTCTCCAATGAAACAAACATTTCATTCTTTCACAAATTTCTGCTGTGTGTGAATCATACAACGATCCATCATCCAGCGTGATCACTGACTTGCAAACTGTATAAGATCTAGCAACTTCCTTCAGCAATCACAGCTTCTGTACACAGCCACCTGTGATGTGCCCAGTGTCATTTGTTGCCCCCAGGTCACAGCACATTTCTTCTTCCTGAGTTTATGAGCCTTGTTCCTGATCTATCTGATCTGTTTAATAAACCTTTTCTGTCACTTCATCCCACCCCCTCACAATTCTGAACTTATGAATAAAATAAGACGTTAGACGAAATGTTAAACCAAATGGAAGTATGCTATTCAGCCCAAGGAGTCTGCTCAACCATTCAACAGACTCATGGTTGATCTGATTTGGAGATGCCGGTGTTGGACTGGGGTGTACAAAGTTAAAAATCACACAACACCAAGTTATAGTCCAACAGGTTCAATTGGAAGCACACGAGCTTTCGGAGCGATGCTCCCTCATCAGGTGGTAGTCACCTGACTATCACCTGATGAAGGAGCGTCGCTCCGAAAGTTAGTGTGCTTCCAATTAAACCTGTTGGACGATAACCTAGTGTTGTGTGATTTTTAACATAGTTGATCTGATAATCTTGAATTCCTTTCTGCTCACTTAGCTTGACAAAATTTCATCATCTTTCTGATTAACTATCTGGCACAGTTTGAAAATACCCAACCACACAGTCTCAACAGCGGTTACTGGAAAATGCCACAGATTCTTTGACCCCTGAGCAAAGAAATTACTCCTCATTTCTGAATTAAATGGGCAATATCTAATTCTGAGATTATGTCCTCTGGTGCTCCACTCAGTGCATAGGGCAAGCCACCTGCCCGTATCTACCCTGTCAAGATCCCACGAATATTGAACGTTTATAATTGTTATTATGTGATTATAGAGCTCCCCTCCTCCTCCTTTGTTTCAAGGAGAATAATCCCAGCCTAACCAATCATTCCACGAAGTTCTACTGTATACAGAGTTAGCAACATGTTAGGAAGTCTGCGCTGTCCCTTACAGCGTCCTTACATATTTTAAGACAGGTGGAGAAAGTTCGGCGAGGAAACGGGTTGAAATTTCAGGCACAGACGGGAATTGGAACTTGAAATCAGAAAGCGATTAGAAGCGGATTGACCCACAGAAGGACCAAATACAGCGAAGATAACTGACAAATGAGAATCTAATCATATTCGATTGACATTCAATGGCTTCATTGTAACTGAATTCCTCAGTGTAATCGTCCTGGGAGCTAGTATTTAGGAAAAATGGAACCTGACCGCCCATATAAAGAAGTTGACGACAAAAACCTGTCCGTGGGTCGAGTTTGTTTGATTATTAAATCAACTCTCGTCTCCGTGAAACCTACATCGTCCGGAATGCACAAATTGGATGTTTAACTGAACTCTCACCATTTGCTGAGGTGGGTGCAGCTTCAATGCCACTGAAGGAACTGAGCACCTCCACGACAATGCAGTCACTTAACTGTATATTCTTCAACACCTGACTATTTATTCCCTTAACTGCTAAGGCATTATTGCAGCAGAGTACACCACATAGAAGATTCACTGGAGTAAGTCATCCAGGCTTTGTTGACAGAACCTTCAAAGCTCAAAAACTGTACTGGCTATAAGGACAAGATTGAAGATGCACTGAACCTTCACCATTTGTAAATTACCCTCCAAGGCACATACCAGCATGACCTGGAGAGGAATCAGTGGTAAATTCATTGAGTGGTGAAGTAGTTTGATGGGCAAAGATTTATACTTCAGCCCTCTATCTTTCATCTTTTAATTTTTAAAAATGTAGATTATTGCATGGACCAGACTTGTGCTCATTCCTTTAGTTGTTTCCTAAACTGGCAGTTGCTAAAGATCGAATATCATCCACAGTCTGTGGTCAAAAATAGAAAATATCCAAAAACCTCTCGAACAACTGATCTCCCTGTCCAACAATCTTCAGGGATCTGTGAATGTCCACTCCAAGATCTCTTTGTTCCTGTACACCACTCAGAATCCTCACTGTTATTGTTACAACTCCCCAAATTCACTACCACTCATTAGTCTGGATTCAATTCCATTCGCCATTTTTCCTTTCCACCTGATTGTTACATCCCTGCGGTCCCTGATATTATTCATCATAGTCAACTACACGACTATGTATCATCAGTAAACTTCTAAATCATGACTCCTAAAAAAAAGTTTGAGTTATTGATCTACATCAGGAAACAGTGGTACTTCACTGGGAACAAGCATCCAAACATGGTTCCTTGCTGCATGGGATGAACAACTGCCATGTTCCAATCTCCAAGGGTTGCTAGCCCACTATCTCACCACTACATTTGCAGATGACACAATGATTGGTGGAGTAGCTAGAAAACATAGGGGACTGTCAAAGAATGAAGGGGAATATAGATATACAGAAGAGTTGAGCGGAGAAGTGGCAAATGGTGTTCCATCCAAGCAAATGTGAGGTGATGATCTTGGGAAGTCTAATTCCAGAGCCAAGTATACAGTAAACAGAAGAGCCTTGGGTAAACTTGATGAGAAGAGAGATCTGGGAGTTCAGGTCCTTTGTACCCTGAAGGTGACTGCACAGGTGGATAGAGTGGTCAAGAAGGTATATGGCATGCTTGCCTTCACCAGATAGGGCATTGAGTATAAGAGCAGGCAAGTCCTGCTAAAATTGTACAAGAGTTTGTTTCGGCCGTGTTTAGAATACTCTGTACAGTTCTGGTCGCCAAATTACCAAAATTATGTGGACGTTTAGGAGAGAATGGGAAAAAGGTTTACCCAGATGTTGCCTGGTATGGAAGATGCAAGCTCTGAAGAGAGGTTGAGTAGGTCACTTCTGCTTTCATTAGAAAAAACGAGATCTACAATATCATGAAGGGTACAGACAGGGTGGATAGAGATCAGCTTTTTCCCAAGATGAGGGATTCAATAATGAGAGGTCACGCGTTCAAAGAGAGAAGTGAAACGTTTAAGGGAGATAGACATGGAAAGTATTTTACACAGAGCGTGGAAGGTGCTGGAATGCATTGCCAGCAGAGGTAGTAGAGGCAGGCATGGTAGATTCATTTCAGGTGCGTCTGGAAAGATGCATGAGTAATTGAGAAGCAGAGGGATACGAATGCTTAGAAATTGGGCGGACATGTTTAGATAGTTGATTTGGACCGGTTCAGGCTCGGCTGTCCAAAGGGCCTGTTCCTGGGCTGCACATTTTCTGTATTCTTTGTTCTTCTTTGTTCATTACACTACCAACTGTGGATTACAGGTGAAGTAGTGTTACAAAGTTTGTGGGAAGAATTGTAGCTCGGGTGCTCGTTGTTGTGGTTCTGTTCGCCGAGCTGGAAGTTTTTGTTGCAAACGTTTCGTCCCCTGGCTAGGCAACATCATCAGTGCTTGGGAGCCTCCTGCGAAGCGCTTCTTTGATGTTTCCTCCGGTGTTGAGACAAGCCAGGAAATGGGAATCCTGCGCTAACCGACTAAGCGCCACATACGAACAACTCCGGTTCCTGCATGAATGCCGAAAGAATCGAATCCTTCCACAATGTATCAGATACAGACCGCCAGTACAGCGGACAGCTGAAACTGACAACCAGAAGCGGCAGGGAAAGACCACTATAAACACCGGAGGAAACATCAAAGAAGCGCTTTGCAGGAGGCTCCCAAGCACTGATGATGTCGCCTAGCCAGGGGACGAAACGTTTGCAACAAAAACTTCCAGCTCGGCGAACAGAACCACAACGAAGTAGTGTTACTTCTGCAATCATAACTACTTATGCAAGGTAAATGAACTTACACCAGTGTACAATTGTTTCAACCAAGAGCTGAGTCAACAAGAATGAAACCTATATGAAGGAAATATATAATTGTTTTCATATTAGCTAAAATGTGCATACAAGAATGAAAGGTATCTGCAAACAATGGCATATGGTACAGACAAATAGATAAGGTGCTGTGAGGATGTAGGTTAAGCAAGATATGCATGTACAAGCAGTAGTTATAAGCATTTGTTTCCCATTTCTGCAAAAACAAAAAACAAACCCCAATTAAAAGGTCGTAAGGTTCAATATGGTTGGGGAAATGGAGGAAATGTCACAAGTGTGGGAAATAGATCGCATTGAAGGAGGATATACCTAACAGTTGACCACAGCCAGGATGTGGTGAAAAGGCCAAGTAAAACCTGCACTTTGTTATGCACAAGGCCAGATAAGGCAAGAGAGAAACAATAGTAATGGGCACCGGGTTTGGAGTAGTGAATCCTATGTACTTGCTAAACTCTGCGAGTCTATTTCAGGCACCACGCTTGCAAGCATATAATAAACATAGTGATTGCTTCAGATCTTGTCTCGCACTGAAATTATTGAAGTGAGTGGGCTTAGTTTCTCACAATTGGGGGATCGTCTATGATATTCTTCCATCGCCGGGGGGGGGGGGGGTGGCTGGCCCTGGACACTGGGAAGATGCCTCCAATTCACAATTGAGGAGCGGTTTCTTGTCCCGGTTTTGTCCGGTCCCTTGGGCGGCTGGTACGAATCCCACAAGAGAGACATTTGAATCAGACAGTGAAAGGAGGTCGATAAAAAATATGGAAAAAAAGGGGCCAGGCAACTCTGTGCACAGACCAACGTCAGAAAACTGACTTTTAAGTATTAACTTGGTGGCCGGGAAAAGGGGTATTTAATCGCTGAGGGACTGGTGAGGGCCCCGAGAAATGGGGGATGTGGCAGAGTAAGTCGAACTGTCACGGAGTAAAGGAAGAAAAAGTCCCTGGTAACATTCCTCCTGAAAGTCCGTTGGGGAGGATGTTGAGGGAATGGACAAGTAACACTTGTACAAGGGAAAAAGATAAAAAGAAATTGATTAAATATTGTTGTTTAGTATGGACCAAAGAACCAATCCTTCATCCAGCTGTTTTCTGGCCAAAGTATGATTCGGATGAGGATTAGGTATGTCAGTATTTAGATTTGTATGTGAATAAAAAACAAACTTTTAGTCAAGAGGAGGCGGACTATGCGTCCTGTTGGAAGGGCAATTTGGGAATGATGGTAGTAAAGCCAAAGGATTCCCCCTCTGCCCCATCCAGTCCCTGGGATCCTTTTGCCTGTTTGCATTCCCGCTCCCCCATACCATAAAATCAGATTAGGTGAAAATGGGGGAGGAGGAGAGACAGACAGATAGGGACAGGGAACGGATGACCCACAAGAGGAGAACGAAGGGGCGGTGGACGGGGATGTTGTTGTTCCTGACCCGCAATCCCCAACAAAAGGAAGGGAAGATAAAGTAGATGTAGAGGAGGCCTCTGGAGTATCTAAACAAAGCCTAAGGGGGAAAAACAAAAACAAAAAAGGGGAAGAATATAAAGACTTATCCCCTTCGGGAGGTACCAATAGGGGACAAAGAGATTAGGTTTGTAAGTGCCCCCTTCACCAGTGGGGAGGTCAGAACATTTAAAAAGGAGATGAAGGTCATGGTTGAAGATCCGGTAGGGCTGTTAGAACAAATTGATCAATTCTTGGGACCCAGTCTGTATACATGGACTGAGTTAATGTCTATTTTGAATGTGCTATTTACTGGGGAAAAAATGGGACTTATACCAGGAGCAGCCATTAAAATATGGGACAGGGAACTTCCCATTGGGGATGGGGATACTGGACAGGGAGAGACGGAGTTTCCGCTCTGAGACACCCAGTGGGAAAATCAAAACCCAGAGCATAGGAAAGAAATGATGGAATTGAAAGACCTGATTCTAAAAGGAATAAGAGAGGCAGCTCCGAAGTCGCAGAATTTGACTAAAGCCTTTGAAGTTAAAGAGGAGAAAGATGAGACTCCCTCAGCTTTCTTGCAAAGATTAAGAGACTCAATGCGGAAATACTCTGGAATGAACCCTGAGGACCCAGTGGCACAGGGTCTTTTGAAAGTATATTTTGTGACAAAGGCATGGCCAGACACAGAGAAGATACTGAAGATAGAAGGGAGGAGCGAAACGCCATTAGATGAATTGTTAAGAGAGGCACAGTAAGTGTTTGCAAAGAGAGAGGATGAGAGACAAAAACAGAAGGCAAAAATGATGGTAGCTACGATTGATGAGGTAGTTAAGAAAAGAATGGAACCAATAGTGAGCAACCAGAGCGGCGGGTGGCAGCATGTAGGACAGAGAGGAAGAGGGAGAGGGAGAGGAAAAGGGGGAGCATTTGATGGAGGGTTCGGGCGACAGGGGCAGAGATGGAAGTCTCCACAGGCAGGGTGCTCTTATTGCAGAAACTCGGGCATTTTAAGCGGGAGTGTCCTGCTCTACAAAGGGAAGAAAGGGCAATTCCGCTTATGAATTTTGATGAAGAATAGGGGTGTCAGGGGTTCCTGCCCCCGAAGAGCCACCAGGAACTCTTGATAAACTTGAAGGTGGGACCCTGTAGGGAAGAGGTAGTCATCCTAGTAGATACGGGGACAGCACGGTCTTCGTCGAATTTTAAACCAAAGAAAGTAGGAATGTCAACACGGTCAATTGCTGTTTCCGGGGTAAAAGGGGAAGGATTTACTGTTCCAGTATTTGAACCTATGATGATAGAAGGTCCGAAGGATACAGTCACAGGGGAACTGTTGTATATCCCTGATATAGGAAGTAACTAACTCGGGAGAGATTTAATTATTTTCTTAGGACTGGAGATTTGAATTCAAGAAAAAGAATTAGTTGTACAAATGGCAATGTTGACAGAAGATGTGGAGAGAGAGATAGACCCTATTATATGGGCTAGAGAAGGGAATCGTGGAAAAATACAGATCCGTCCTCTAGAAATAAGGTTAAAAAGGAAAAGGGACGTTGTTTATGAGCGACAATATCCCATTTCCATAGAAGGTAAACGAAGACTGCAGCCAGTAATTGAGGGGCTAGAGATGGACTCTTGGAGCCATGTATGTCTCCTTATAATATCCCAATTTTACTAGTGCGAAAATCCGATGGAACTTATCGATTAGTGCAGGATTTGAGAACATTGAATCGAATAGAACAGGTCAGGCACCCAGTGGTGCCAAATCCCTATACGAAATTAAGTAAGATCCCTCATGACCACAAATGGTTTAGTGTGATAGATTTAAAGGATGCCTTTTGGGCTTGTCCCTTGGCGGAGGAAAGTAGGAATTTTTTTGCCTTTGAATGGGAAGATCCCAAGACAGGATGGAAACAGCAATACCGGTGGACCGCGCTACCCCAGGGGTTTACGCAATCCCCGAATTTATTTGGACAGATGTTAGAACAAATATTGGAGAAATTTAGCAGCCCCAAGGGAACTACCCTGTTGCAGTATGTGGATCAACAGCGATTTATAAATTATACAAGAGATGAGATTAAAGGAATATCAGAACAGCTTGATGCGACAAGTAGGATGGCATGGGAAAACAGAATGGCCCTTGATATGATTTTAGCGGAAAAAGTCTATGTGTGTGTGATGTTAGGAGGAAGATGTTGCACCTTTATTCCTAATAACACTACACCTGATGGTTCAATTACTCAGGCGTTAAGGGGATTGACTACCTTAGCAGAGGAACTGGCTGAGAGTTCAGGAGCAGACACATCTCTCACGGGATGGCTTGAATCATGGTTTGGAAAATGGAAGGGGGTGGTGGTTTCCATCCTTAATTCCCTGATAGTAGTAGCCGGGGTATTAGTAGCCGTTGGCTGTTGTATCATGCCCTGTATAAGAGGACTCACCCAAAGACTGATTGAGACAGCCTTAATAAAACAGATGCCCCAAAAAGGTAATCAGGCAGAGGAACTTTGTCGATTAAATAATGAGGGGATGAGTGAGACTCAGATGGATGAAATCTCTGGAATGATGCTTGTGAATTTTGGGGGCAATGCTTAAATGAAAAATGCAGAAGATAACAAATGATAATTAAAGAAAAAGGGGGAAATTGTGGGATATAGGTAAAGTAGTGTTACTTCTGCAATCATAATTATTTATGCAAGGTAAATGCACTCACACCAGTATATAATTGTTTCAACCAAGAGCTGAGTCAACAAGAATGAAAACTATGTGAAGGAAATATATAATTGCTTTTGCATTAGCTAACATGTGCATACAAGAATGAAACCTGCCTGCAAACAATGGTAGATGGTACAGACAACGAGATAAGGTGCTGTGAGGATGTAGGTTAAGCCAAATATGCTTGTACAAGTAGTAGTTTTTCCCACTTTTGCAAAAACACAAAAACAAACCCCAATTAAAAGGACATAAGGATCAATATGGTTGGGAAAAGGGAGGAAATGTCACAAGTGGGGGATTTAGATAGAGGTGATGGAGGATATATCTAACAATGGGCCACAGCAGCATGTGATGAAACGGCCAAGTAAAACTTGTACTTTTTTATGCACAAGGCCGGATAAGGCAAGAGAGAAACAATAGTAATGGGCACCGGGTTTGGAGTAGTGAATCCTATATAAGGTATGTATTTGCTAAACTCTGTGTGTCTTATTCCAGGCACCACGCTTGCAAGCGTCTAATAAACATACTGATTGCTTCAGATCTTGTCTTGGACTGAAATTATTGAAGTGAGTGAGCTTTGTTTCTCACACTCTGTAATTTAAATTTACTGTGCTTTCTATTCACTCAAGTTCTCATATTAATTGCTCCTCATTTTCTTCTTCACTTTGAGACAAATCTCAAAATTCCGGGCACAATAAAAGCGATATGAATTATAAATTAGTATCTGGACAAGAGAACCAATGAACAGCTACATAGACCCCTTGAACATCCAAGATATTTGAATGAAAAAGCAATGCCTTCCAAAAAAATCTCTGCACGTCTGTCTCCTTTTTCAATTCAATAATCCTGCAAATAGCTTATAATTGTCAGTTGATCTCTCTTAGTGACTATCTAATCAATGTAATTGTAAACCACTGAAAAATTTGAAACTTTTATTTGTTAAAATGCAAAGATTCATTCTCAATTCGTTATATAAAAGAATAAGTGAACCATATTTACCTGTCCACTAAGGTCAAGTGACCTGTCGCCCATAATTGAACATTCTAAATATTCCTACAGCTGGAGAAATCGGAGCTTAAAAGGCCAAACTAAAGCAAACATTAGACAAAATAATCATCTCCAGAAAAGTTTGGAAAGCCTGGTCAAAGAGGTCACAAAGGTTCGAGAGATCCAGTCACAACCAGCCTGAGAGTTGTGCTTTGGAGAGTTTTAAGCAGACTTCCTGGCACCTTGACTTGCAACAAATGTCTGAGCGTTATACACCTCGCTTGAAAACGACGACAAGTGAAGTGTGTTTGCACGAAACCCATTGAATGGTTAGAATCTAGAATTTTGGTAAAATGTTGTGAAACATTTCCCAGATCATGGAAATCAGCTCAACATTATTGAAATCAAAGTACACGTAATGGTCTTCAAGACCACCTCATTACTGTTCGGTGAAAAACACTTTGTACATGCCTTATCGTTCTCAGGATGAATAAATCACAGTCTCACCAGATCCAAACATATGTAAGAGAAACCTTATTATAATTTACACACTACATCTATCCCAGACCCATGATGACACCTTATTTCCTATGACTGAGGATACTACGCGTAACATGTATCGAGATGAAGCACGTCCTAAATATAGGATTTTTTTTCTGATAGATTTCCAATCCAAAAATTATGATAGAAATGTAATTGTGGCTCATTACATTGTCAACAGATCCCCATCAAATATATTTATCCGTTTATTCAGAGACAATATTGAAACAATACGTTGATAAATGCTGTTGACTGTATGCTTCTGTGAAAATAAATCTTCCTTATTGTTAGAAATGAAAATCGCTTCTCAATAATCGCTCTAGACAAATTCAGGAAAACAAAGTTTTATTAACAAGTCTGCAGAGTTGGGCACCCTTGAAAAAAAAAGGCGCGCCAGGCTAACGATGTTTCTGATTAAATACAGTACAAGTCCCTCCCCTCTATAGCTCTAAAGAGTCACGAGGTTCACATTCTCACAAAGTTTCCCGAGTTGTTTTTCTACCCTGTAGTCTTATCAGTCAAGGACTTATTCTTCTCTGTCAGAGTTAGTGGTCTTATCAATCAAGGACTTGTTTTTCTACTCTGTAGCAGCAGATGTCTCGTCCTTTATTATAGAGAAGCATGTTTTACCCTACCCCCACGGCTCTATTCCCCTTAGACTCTGAGGTCATGCACATCTTAACTATTTGTACCGAAATCGTCTCTCACAATTCCACCCTTTCTGTTTTTAAGATGTGCATGACAAAGATAAGCGTCCTCCCATCAGGGGCCCGGGAAATCCTTGGTCTTTCGCAGCAACAGCACCTTAAGTTCCTGCGTTCCATGTTGGGATACCGCCACTGCCTGGAGTTGGGAAATATTTCTCTGGATTAAAGATTGAACACAGGGGATCAGGCAGGGTAAGATGAGTAGAAGCATTACGCCCCCCCCCCAGCCACCAGTAACGCCGTGCGCCACCAACTACCACCTAGGAGACCATCCCACCATCTGATGCCACCAAGAGGGCGCCAGGATTGAACCGGCACATCGGCCAGTTTCCGAATTTCATCGGAAATCTTCAAAACCGCTTTACCATTATCGTCAATTTTCAGACATCAGTTAGTCAGGTTAAACTTCCCGCACACACCCCCTTCCGAGGCCAACAGATAATCCAAGGCAAGCCGGTTTTGGTATATAGCAGCCCTCATCTGATCCTGCTGCTTAGCCAGCAACTCCAGGGCCAGGGCGGTCTGATTAGTAATGACCTCTACGACTGCTTGGAGCCTGATAATTCGGTTTAACATATAGATAGGAGTACGGTATCCCCATGATCCATCCTGTGCCCACGTAGCAGGCCCGTAGTATTCAATAATACGGGCCGGTGGCCACTCATCCCCCCAATCACCGACTTGGATATCCCTCGGCGACCTACACAGGGAGTCAAAGAGTTTAACTCCCAAATCATCGCCTTCCTCCCGGGGTAATAGGAAGAATTCAGGTCTTATTAGACCCAGGAAGCATACTCCAGCCCATCCCATGGGCAGTTTGGAATATGCCTGATTACCGCATATCCAAAATAGGCCATCTGGAGCAGGCCCTCCCTGCCTCACAACGTCATCCCACAACTCCTTTACCCCAGGGACGCCCTCATAAGGACCAGGACCACTGCAATTCCAGTATTCGGATTGTTGGCCCCGTGGCAGAGTCTGGACAGGATTATTCCAGCATTGATTCCCCTGACAACCACCGCTCCACACTCTTTTCATGCCATCGGAAGGGTCAGCACTGAGCTCGTAAGAGGAGGAATCAGAACGTAACCGAATGCAATTTTGATGATCTCGGTTTGCAATGTACCAAGCAATATTCTCAGGCCACCATACTTGTGTGGTGGCATTCAATACACTCTGACAGGGACTAATTCCTACCTCCACGGTCCCCTTGCCTTCAACACATAACTGGCCCTCAGGGCTATTTGTCAGTCTCCACCCCTGGCTTTTCCTTTCGTTGACATGTGTCCAATTGTATTGAAGCAATTCCCATATGTCTAAGCTTTGCCCAGTCCACGGCCATTGTTCTGACATATGTGGCCCCCCACAAACCCAGCAATTGCTAACATTTAAAACAGTGCCAATCCTAGAGGTGAGATCAATAAACAGGTTTTGTGTTACATCAGGGAGCTCAATCTGCTCTTCTACCTCTTTGTATATAGATGGCACTTTAGAGACAACGACCGTTCTCTGACGGTCGTTCTCTTTCTCTAACTCCCGTTCAGTGTTCTGAACTCTGGTCTCCTTGACTCTGTCAACCTGCTCTCTGAGCAACACGGAGGGTAGGCCCCACTGCCCATCTTTGTTAACACACACCCAGCGGTCATTTTTAGGGCACCCACGGACTTTGCCACCGTACCCTTTATTATACACTTGATAATAGGGTTTTCCATCCTCCCAACATTCTTGCCGTGCATTCACATCGTAACACCGATCGTTCACATGGGAGTGAGACACAAATGATCCCGAGTAGATCTGACTCCCAAGTCTCACCGTAGTCCGACATTTGTCACATCTCCCCTCGCCCTCCCCTACATACAGGAGTAAACCGATCAATATCCCCACCAATACAGTCCACGTAGAGTTCATTGTCTCTGTCTTTTCAGCTTTACCACCAATGGCTTGTCCCCTGGCCCGCATGTCCAAGTGCTCTCTCCTTCTGGCGGAACAGGCCCCTTTATCCTCGATGCGTGGGCCCACCCTTTTTCTTTCATCTGAACAGCGGCTTCAGTTGTTAACAGGACCAGGAACGGTCCTTCCCACTGCGGCTGGAGCTTTTCGGCCCTCCAGGTCTTTACAAGTACCCAATCTCCGGGCTCCACCTTATGTAAGAGGAAGTCGAGCGGCGGAGTTTGAGCCAGGAGACCCTTCCTCCGGAGTTCTGCAAAAGAACGGGATAAGGCCAGTAAATAGTCTCTGACAAATACATCTCCCTCTTGTAGAGTGGGACACCCATCAACCTTACTCCAATATGGTAATCTGAACAGCATCTCATAGGGGGAGACCCCGATATCCCGGCGAGGTGCTGTACGTATTCTCAATAGGGCAATGGGAAGGCACTTTGGCCATGGTAACTTAGTTTCTAACATCAGCTTAGTCAATTGGGTCTTGAGTGTGCCATTCATTCTCCCCACTCGACCCGAGCTCTGGGGATGCCAGGGTGCATGGAATTTCCATTGGATACCCAGGGCAGTACAGATCAAATGGTGTAGCCTAGAAACAAAATGTGTCCCACAGTCTGAGTCTATAGATTCCATCATGCCATATCTCGGGATTATGTTCTCTAACAATAGACGGGCCACGGTTGGTGCATCGGCTTTGGCGGTTGGGAAAGCCTCTACCCAGTGAGTGAAATGGTCTACTATTACTAGCAGATACTTCCATCTCTGTACTGGGGGTAAGTCTGTAAAGTCAATTTGGATCCTCTGGAATGGCCTAATTGCTAGGGGCTGACCACCAGCTGGCATAGAACGCATGGCTTTCTTGTTAATTCGCTGGCAAGTGGGGCATCCGACTATTTCTTGTTGGGCTAACGTGTATATCCCCCTACATACATAGTCTCTCAGGATCGTGTCACAGATGGCTTGCACCCCCCAGTGGGTCTGATGGTGTAATCGGTGCAGAATACTCCGGGTGATCTGTTTGTTTAGTACTTGCCTCCCATCAGGAACCGTTCACTTCCCATTAGTTTCTAGCCGGGCACCCAATTGATCCATTTTATCAATCTCCCCCTGGGTGAAGACGGGTTGTTTAGCGAGCCCTTCCCTCAACGGTATTAATGTTAATAATTGGACGGATTTTTCGACCGCTGCCCGCTTGGCTTCCTCATCTGCCAGCCGGTTTCCCACCGCTTCCGGTGTCGACCCCTTCTGGTGACCGGGTACATGGACTACTGCGTGTTCTGTAGGCAACGCCAGGGCTTCTAACGTTAGGCTGATCATTTGTTCGCGAGCTAATTCTTTTCCCCGGGAAGTTATCAATCCTCGCTCTTTCCAGATTTTCCCGAAAGTATGAACGATTCCGTATACATACTTTGAGTCAGTATATATGGTCCCCACTTTCCCCTCCAACAACTTCTGGGCCCTCTGGAGGGCGTACAACTCACAGGATTGGGCTGACCACTTCCCGGGCAGTCGTCCGGACTCGATCGTCCGTTTCGTTGGGCCATCTACGACCGCATAGCCACTGTACCGTACCCCATTTATGCACCGAGAGGACCCGTCGATGTACAGTTCCTGTCCTTCCCCCAGCGGAGCCTCTCGCAGGTCCTCTCGGCTTTTGGTCTGTAAGTCTACAAATTCCACACAATCATGCTCCTGTTCCCCATCTGCAGGACGTCCGTATAGAAACTGGGCAGGGTTGCAACTGAGATCTTTTGCAAAATTGAGATCGTCTCCGGTCATCAAAATCGTCTCATACTTCAGGATGCTGAGAGTCTGTTAACCAGCGGTGAGCCTTTTGAGCCAGTATGATACTAACCGAATGTGGGGAGTATACTGTGATTCTTCCTCCAAAGCTAAGTTTCCGGGCCTCTTCTAGTAACATTGCCGTAGCTGCCACTGCCTGGATACAGGTCGGCCATCCACGTGACACAGGGTCTAACATTTTTGACAAAAATGCAACCGGCTGACGTTTCCCTGCCCGCAGCTGGGTAAGCACACCCTGGGCAATTCCGCCGGCGCTATTAACATATAACTGGAACGGTTCCTTCAGGGTGGGTAAAGCCAATACCGGAGCTCGGATCAGTTTACTTTTAATAATATTAAATTGCTGCTCTTCCTCATCTGACCAGTCCAGTTTTTGTTCTTCTTGTCCCAGTTTGTCGTACAAAAACTTTACTAGAGTGGTGTAACTTTCAATCCATATCCGGCAATACCCTACTAGCCCCAGGAACTGTCTGATTTCCTTCTTCGTCCTGGGTATTGGCATACCCGTAATCCCCGATATTCGTTCTGGCGTGATACGGCGATGCCCCTTACTAACCTGATGGCCCAGATATCTTACTTCTTGCTCCACAAACTGGAGTTTTGTCCTGGAGACGCGTAGGCCCTGTTTCCCCAGGAAGTTCAGCAGGGCAACGGTGTCTGCTCGTACCTCCTCTTCTCTCGGTCCTGAGAGTAAGAGATCATCGACATTTTGGAGCAATTGATTCTCCGCGTTACACCGAAATCCTCCTAAGATCTGCTCTAGTATTTGTCCAAACAAGTTGGGTGACTCCGTGAATCCCTGCGGCAAGACTGTCCATCTTAACTGTCGCTTTCGTCCTGTGAAGGGATTCTCCCATTCAAATGCAAAAAGGTTCCGACTTTCTTCGTCAAGGGGGCAACTCCAGAAGGCATCCTTCAGATCTATTACGCTGAACCATTCATGTTCGGGGGGAATTTTACTCATTAACGTGTAGGGATTGGGTACCACCGGGTATCTAGCCTGGACTACTTCATTCAACCCCCGCAAGTCTTGCACCAGCCTATACGTCCCATCCGGCTTACTCACAGGGAGTATTGGAGTATTGAAAGGGGACATACATTCCTCCAGTAGTCCATCTGTGATTAATCTTTCTATCACAGGTTGTAACCCTTCCCGTCCTTCCATAGCAATCGGATACTGTTTCCTTCTTACCGGGCCTTTTCCTGGTAACATGGTGATTTGGAGAGGTTTGATGTTTAGACCCCCTCTGTTCCCCTTTCGGTACCAAACTCCCGGGTCTATTTGTTGATCATCTTCTTCGGTGAGGGCGAACAACCGTACCACCATTTCCCCGTTACTTGGTACCGTTCCGATCCCTAGTTTGACCTGCAAGTCTCTTCCTAACAAATTAAACCCCGCCGATGGCAGTAGAAGGAGGTCTCGTTTAGTAGTTCTGTTTTCATACCCAATTTCCACGTCCTCCACTACTGGGACTTGCAATGTCTTTCCTCCAATGCCAGATACCCCCATAACTGTTCTTCCTGCTCGGGCGCCGGGGGGTATTTAGATTATACTTGATCTTTCGGCTCCCGAGTCCACCATAAATGTGATCTCCGGCCCTTGGGGCCCTACTTTCAAGTTTACCAGGGGTTCCTGTCAATAGTCCTTTTGCCCCAAGGGTAGGAACCCCCGACCTCCCTAATCTTCCTCCATCAGGGCGTACGACCGCACTTCCCGCTTGTAGCGGAGGCACTCTCGCTTAAAATGTCCCTCTTCATTACAGTAGTAACATCTGAGTATCCTCTTCGTTTCCCTGTCGCGGCCTTGAGTTCCTCCACCCTTCCTTTGTTCCGGCCCCGGTCCTCTTTTCCTCTGCTCTTGCCACGACTCTCCCCTTTCCGGTTCCTGCCACGGCTCCCCCTTTTCCCTCCTTCCAGCTGTCACTTGTTGCACCGTCTGCATCATTATCTTTGTCGCCTTCTTTTGCTTCTCATCGTCCCTTCTCACAAACACCTTTTGCGCCTCCCGTAGTAGTTCACTCAGAGGTTTACTATCCCAATCATCCATTTTCTCTAACTTCTTTCGTATGTCCGGCCAGGCTTTTGACACAAACTCTACCCGTATGAGTTGCTGTCCCACTTCCGTCTCAGGGTCCACCCAGCGAACTGCTGCAAGTTCTTCCTAATCCTGTCTAGGAAGTCTGTAGGGGTTTCTTCCGGGTTTTGATGATTCCCAAAGGCCTTGGTAAAATTGTGCCCCTTCGGGGCTGCCTGCCTTATTCCTTTTATCCAATATTCCTGCATATCCCTCATGTTGCGTCTTCCTTCTTCCGTTTGCTTATCCCACTCGGGGTCGGTGAGGGGAAATTTCTGCTCCCCTCCTGCTCCTCCCTCTCTCTCCCAGACCAACAGCGCAGCTTGACGTATCATCTGTCGCTCCTGGCTAGAGAACAATGTTCCCATGATGGAATACATCTCATCCCACGTATAAGTATTTGGCCCCAGGAACTGATCTAATTGTTCAGCCAGGCCCATGGGGTCCTCCAGTAGGCCCTTCATCTCCCTCTTGTAATTCCGTACTTCAGTACTCATTAAGGGGACGTTCACATATCCCGTCCCTCCTTCCGCGCCTCCCATGGGCACTTCCCGGAGTGGATTCATTCTTGCAATCGGGACAGAGTTCCGTCTGTGACTCTTTTCAGCTTGAGATCTAGTCTGTACTCCTGAGGCACCTGGTGGTTCCTCCCCGCTTTCTTCCTCTTCCCCTGAATCGTCGCCACCCGAAGGACCATTTTGCGGGGCCGACGGGGTCACGTAGGGCGGCGGTAAGTGATCTAAAGGTTCCCATTCTTTCTGCCCTTTCGAGTCTTCATTGGTTACCTTCATTTTGCAAGATAGTGTGACTGGCAGCCAACAAAGGGCGGAATCACTTTCCCCCCGAGTAACATTAGGTTTCGAATTGACATATAAAATTAGAGCTTGCCGGACCCAGTCTTCATCAGTGCCGAATTTAGGCCACCACACTGAGTCTCCCTGAATAGGTGTTTGGGACCACGTTTGACAGTATCTCACCATCTTCTTTCTAGATTTTCCTTTTCTCCTACCCTGATCCCAATTATTTAACATTATTCCTAACGGACTATCGTCAGGTACCCCGGGGTATTTTTCATTGTCTATGCTCAAGCCTACCTTTCCCTTATTCGCCTTGGATCCCTTATTTCCCATTGCTGAGGAATTTGTAAAATCGGAGATTCCTGTATTATCCCATGATAATCTATCACTATTTAGCCAATTCCCGGACCTTCAGTCCCATGATCGCCCAGGTCCCTTTGCAGGCACCCCCGGTCTTTGGATTCCTGTGTCCTACTTCTCTGTGAAACAGATCACAGGCACCCCGTAGGTCCACGTTCCTCCGCAAACACGGTCTCTGCAAAATCCCGCACAGACGAGCCCCGGTCTCTAGATTCCTGAGTCCCACGTCTCTGTAGAAAAATCTACAGGCACTCTGCAGGTCCCCAGTCCTCCGGAAAGACGGTTCCTCCAAGTCTGTTCTTACCTGGGTTCGGTGCACCGAAATTACTCGATCGTTAACCGTCCCCACTGCCTCGGCCACACCCCTCCTTTGTTCTCCTGAGCCTTCCGGATATCACTCGCTCAAGCCGCGCGGGGCGACAAGCAAGGAATCAGGGACTGCCGAACTCGGCAGGGTGCACCTTCTCCGATGTCCTTCCTCAGCCCCCCCTCGCGGCCGGAGTGTTGATCGGACGAGCCCCCAAGTTTGTTAGAAACGAAAATCGCTTCTCAATAATCGCTCTAGACAAATTCAGGAAAACAAAGTTTTATTAACAAGTCTGCAGAGTTGGGCACCCTTGAAAAAAAAAAGGCGTGCCAGGCTAACAATGTTTCTGATTAAATACAGTACAAGTCCCTCCCCTCTATAGCTCTAAAGAGTCACGAGGTTCACATTCTCACAAAGTCTGCAACAGTTTCCCGAGTTGTTTTTCTACCCTGTAGTCTTATCAGTCAAGGACTTATTCTTCTCTGTCAGAGTTAGTGGTCTTATCAGAGTTTTTCTACTCTGTAGCAGCAGATGTCTCGTCCTTTATTATAGAGAAGCATGTTTTACCCTACCCCCACGGCTCTATTCCCCTTAGACTCTGAGGTCATGCACATCTTAACTATTTGTACCGAAATCGTCTCTCACACTTATTGACTTATTTTCGTTATAATTCTGACTCAAATGTCTAAATATTGATGATATGAAAAATTGCATGAATTAAATACAATGCAGAATTTCTTCTTATTATATATTATATTTTTCCAGAAGAAAAGTAGAGAAACCAAGTATAGAAATCTTGAAGATCTGAGAATTTTGAATGACAAACCATTTCTGATCAACGTTAACTGAATGTCTAATGTCTTTCCATGTCATCATGCCGGAATTTGCATTCTCAGCTGACAGATTAAGAAATAACTAGTCAACATCAGAGCAAACCCGTTTGGAAATATTGAATCATTTACTTTGACAATGTTCTAAAAATAATGATCAATTCATTGTCATTCCAAAAATCACACAGTAATTCAGTTTAGGTTTTGTAACAAACATCGTCAAATTCACATTTTAATTTAATTCTGTATTTCTTAGTGTCAATATTAAAAAAAAGAATAATAGTTCTCTTATTCCAGGATAACACAAACACAAACTAATTAATGATTCCTTATCCAACACTCACAGATAATATCTGTTCCCTTCTCATTTGAATATTCCCAGAAATCATTGGATTAATATTCGGCCTTACATATTAAGAGACGTCTGATTATTTTACACTCCAATAAATGCTGTTCATTTTTACACATGACGGGCAGCTATATGAGATTTCTAATCATTTTTAAGTTTGCTATGAAATGTTTTTAAGATTAATTGTTGCTTATAACTAATATTTAAGAATTGATCAAATTCAGTATATCAGGCTTTAATTGTGAAATTAAGGCTCAGTAACGTAAACGTATTGCATTGTACAGAAACCAATGGTAGCGAATGGTGATTTTTATTTCAATACTTGAATCTTAGTTGATTTGCTGTTCTGGGCATGGCCTGCCCCCACCTGGAATAGAATGGTCCATATTGGCTCATACAAAATGCCTGACAATCAAAAACAGGCAGCCTACCTTCGAACTAAAATACAAGGTGTCAGGAGGTGATAAACTAGACTAACATTCTGTTCCAGCCTTAAATGAAAAGAAAGCACACTACCAATGGACCTACTCCAACGCCAGGACTACAGCATTCCAGACATTTCTTGATAAGAGCATGCCGATATACATACAAATGACCAATCCTGATCTTCATAAATGAAAGGATAATTGTCCCAGTAAATGAATAAACAGCAGCTGCAGGGTGCAGCCCAGTTAACTCACTAAGCGGCTATCACGACAACAGAAGAGTTCATTTGTCAGAAATAGTTATTATTTTACAGTTACTCAGAATAGTAAACAAAGGTTCTAATTACAGATTCTTGAGTATAATAGGGGAAATTTGCAACATAAGTTTGATACATGTAATCAATGCCTACTAAAAACATTATAGAAAAGCATTTAGACTCAGATTTGAAGTTAGCGAGTTTTAGGAATTAACTTCACGGTATGATGTTGACTGCCCATTAATTATAAAGTCCTGACAGAAAGAGTAGCTGTGTAATTTTACACAATATAACGAACTTTATAACACAAGTCATATTACTAATCTTATAGCAAGTAAGCTAAAATTAACTGTCTTTTCTATTTCTTTGCACAAATATAATTAAGACAGTGAATAATATGAGGAGTAATTGACTTTGATAAAATAAAATATAATGAATTGCAGAATTCAAATGTCCCAACTGATAAGGCATCCTGAGAGGCCCGAGGGAGTGCAGGAATAACTTTGGAAACTAAATCAATAAGATGCATGGAAGGATCCCAATAGGAATCTGGGGATGTCCATTAGAATGCCCATCTGTGATTATGTGTTTCAATTGGGTGGCTGGATGAGGAGGGAAGGGCTGTAACCACATTGCATGTGGCCATTGTGATGCAGAAAGTCCATACAAATGCTAATTTTTATTGTACATGTTACAGTGTGTCATGGATCTCCCTTCCGTGATTGGCCTCGGGGGATGATCCTTTCATTAACTGGTTGTCGCATGAGTAAACATCTTCCACATGCCTGAGCTCAGCTTGCCTCCTGAGTCCTCATTCCCTGTCAGCTTCTACAGCTATAATGACATTTCAATTCAATACAAACATTTATTGTGTGTGAAATGATTACATTCAGAGCGATATTATTTTCATGATAAAATTGCTTTACATTTACTTTTTTTGGTGTACAAGAAAACATTTCGATTATATCAATTTGTTCTTTTGTTCAACCAACACTAAGTTTTAAATTATTGTAAAGACTACAATGGGGGAAACGGGAACGAGTCTTCAGCTCAAATGTCATATGAAATGACTGTTTCCTTTTTTCAAACAAATTGCCCACCAAAATGATTTTTATTTTCATTTCACTATAAAAAAACTGCTTGGAAATGTTGACAATACTCCTTTTCTTCCCATATTAGATGTCAGTGAACAATAATCACACAATTATGAGAATTCCTTTCCATATCAAATGTCAGTTACTCTATATTTTGTTCACAATAATAGTCACTTTCATGGCCTAATTCTTTTCCTCCTATTTCTGAAATAAATATCGAAACATTTATTGTGATAAAATGAACATCAACAAAATTGACATGACTCTTCAAGAAAACTATTGGAAGCATATAAATCTTGCATTGCCTGTATTTTTAAACAAAATCATTTTTTCTTCAATTGCTGCTGAATGATTTTTCTCACATCACATCATACAGCTAAGTTTTATGCTTTAATTTTCGGTTCCTTAATCTTAATGAACATCCAATCGACATCAGAGCAAAGTGTTTTCAAAATATTAAGTCAATTTATCTGTCAGGATTCTAAAAGCAATTATCAATTACAATAATTGCACAGCAATTTAACATAGACTTTGTAAAAATGCAGTTTTTTAAAAAAATTCATTCATTATTTCTTATTGTCAATGCTACTATATTAATACCTATTTGTTCAGGCCCATGCACATACCAAACGACCAATAATATAACTTGCAAAATTCTTTGTAACTATCTGATTTTTGCTCACGTGAAATATAACAATTATCTCAGCCTTTGAAATTCAGAGAGCTCCAATTACTTTTCCCTGCAATATTACTCTTCATTTCTACATATTACTCAGTTCATATCAAGATGAGATATCTCATTATTCTCAAATTCACGAATATAATTTTTAAAAGCGCTTTGTTGCTAATATATCTTATATGTAATAATTGTGCAATCCAGTAAGGGGTACAAATGTGGGATTATGCTTCTGTACAATAAATACTGCAAGGACAATGCAATGTACAATCTCTCAATGTGAATATTGTATTTATTTTAAACTTGGAAACATTTTTGAGTTGATTTAATTATAATTTACTTCGATGCTGACATTTACCGTATATCCAATCACAATATCAGTAGATCATTTGGAGGTATTATCGTCCATTCCAATAATCACAGTATCTGCTATATACTTTCTTCTGGTCACTCATAGCAAAATGTATCGAATTCCACTCAATCAATATTCCTCTGAAAATATTTGAGAATGTTGCAGTCATAAAGCTAAAATGTACAAAGTGATGATAGTCATTAATTTTCTCTTGCTCTGTAGATCTTAGTTTAAACAACACATAGAATTTTATGTTCCAGTGCTATAAATAAGAGAAAAGATCAATTACTTCTCAGTAAAATAATCAATCTGTTCCTACTTCATGCAAATATCTCAATTTTATCGAACCCAATGTTCACACTAAACAGTACACATAAAGCAACACAAAGACTTCCATCACCATCTGATTATTGTTCAGTAGAATAACCTGAGTAAGTACCTTATTGCTCCTGAAACCAATGACAACAGTAAGCATTTGTTTACTATTCTATGCAACAAGTGCAATTGATATCTTCTGTTTCAGTTCAGTAGTTAAAGATGATTTATATTGCTAAAACAATGCTTCTATTTTATCACGGATATTGACTGTAATACAATCATGCAAACAACAAACGTTTTGTCATTCTAAAAATCTTTAAGTTTACTTATTTTAAATTTGTGTGCAAGAGATATTTCAAATTACACCCATTTTTGTTGTATAATTCAGCAAACCTAAACTTTGAATTTGGGAAAGTCTCCATTTTTGCAAAATGGAATTAGTTTTCAGTTTATATAATACATTAAATGACTGATTTTTTTTTTCAAATCACGCGCTTTGCAAAATGATTATTGGTTTCATTTAATTGTAAGAAAAGAACTGTTTTGAACATGTTGATTCTTTTTGTCTTTTCTATTCCAACATTATTCATCACTGTACAATAATGACACAATTATTATAATTCCTTTATGTACCAAATGTCATTGACTGCATCATTTGTTCACTTTCATGCTCGCTTTCATTATCTATTAACTTTCTTCCAAATTCTGACACAAATGTCTGAACTCTGATCATAATATTAATCATCTAAATTAAAATGACATTTCTCTATGAGGAAACTATTTGATAGAAATTCATATTTCTTGTGTTACCAGCATTTTTTTAGTAAAGAAAGAAAAGAATTGTTCTTTAATCACTGAATGGCTCATTTTTTCTTCAATTCACAAAGCTAGTTACTATATTTTATTCCATAATTTACCAATTTTAATAAATATCCAATCAACATCACAGCAAAGTGTTTTTGAAATGTTGAATCATTTTAATTGCTCATATAACAACATTATCAAGTCTTTATCATGATAATAATTACGCAATTATTTAAGAAAGTCTTTTGAACAAGTAAAGTGAGATTCACATTTTAATTTAACCAATTGTTTCTGAGTACCAACACTGCAATATGAAATTTTATTTTCAGGTCAAGTTTCCCACAATGGACCCAAAGACTTCCCATCCAACATTAATTGTGAATGCCTAATATTTGCTTATTTGAATGATCTCCGTAATCACAGACGTTAAATTCACAGACCTGCAATTACATTTCATTGCAATAATTCCTGTTTGTTTGCACATATTCCTCAGTCACATAGCAAAACAAGATTTCTCATTATTTCTAAATTCATTGATCGAATTTTATAATTCAGTTGTTGCTCATACCTAATAATTATTCAATCCAGTATGTGCTGTGAATGTGGAATTACAGCTCTTTACATGAATAACTATTGTCGTGTGTGATCTCTCAATCATTGTTAATATTAATTCTTATTTTACCTGCAGAAACATAGTTGAATTAATTCAAATATATTTCACTTCGATGCGAACATTTATTGTATTTCTAATCACAATAAGATTTAAGTATTTTTCATGCCACAAAATCATGTAACATTCCTGCATTTTGTTAAGTCAAATGAAAAAGAATTAACATCTCTGTATTGTCTCATTAAACAATGACAATGCATTTTGAATTTTTCAAAGTTGAGCATTTTTGCAAAGAAGGGATGTTGTCTTCAGCTGAATAATCACATTGAATGACAAATTCACAGAATCTGCTGTTTATTCTCTTTGAGTTCCCTAGCAACCAAATTAACTAATCCTGCTGGTTCTAAATTCCTGGAAAGTATTTGACATTGTTGCAGTCTTAAAGATGAAGAAGTCAATGTGCTTGTCCTGATTTTTTTATTGGAAAGAGCCTAATTCAAACATTTCAGGCACATAAATTGCTAATCTGCAGTGTTACAAAGATGAAAAGCAAGTCAATTTCTTCATCAGTGAAATAAACAAATGTCACTTCCCGTTATTCATTAGTTAGCTAATTCCCAAATTTATTGTTAAACAATGCAATTCACCTGAATATTGTTGTGCTCTTTGATCATATTAATTTTCTAACTATTGTTCATTCATGATTTGTCAGGGATTTTTATTTTTTGTTTTCCATTCACCTATTCATATTGAATATAAGATTGATACACTTTGGCAACATCAGAGTGTTCATTTGAAATTTGACTTTGCATGTGTCTCACTTATCTAACTTCTTGCATGGGGTTGGGCATTGAGAACAGAGGATCAGTGATTAGCACTCGTGTCCTGAAAATGTCTTGCTGGAAAAACGCAGCAGGTCAGGCAGCATCCAAGGAACAGGAGAATCGACGTTTCGGGCATAAGCCCTTCTTCAGGAATGAGGAAAGTGTGTCCAGCAGGCTAAGATAAAAGGTAGGGAGGAGGGACTTGGGGGAGGGGCGTTGGAAATGCGATAGGTGGAAGGAGGTCAAGGTGAGGGTGATAGGCCAGAGTGGGGTGGGGGCGGAGAGGTCAGGAAGAAGATTGCAGGTTAGGAAGGCGGTGCTGAATTCGAGGGATTTGACTGAGAGAAGGTGGGGGGAGGGGAAATAAGGAAACTGGAGAAATCTGAGTTCATCCCTTGTGGCTGGAGAGTTCCTAGGTGGAAGATGAGGTGCTCTTCCTCCAACCGTCGTGTTGCTATGGTCTGGCGATGGAGGAGTCCAAGGACTTGCATGTCCTTGGTGGAGTGGGAGGGGGAATTGAAATGTTGAGCCACAGGGTGGTTGGGTTGGTTGGTCCGGGTGTCCCAGAGGTGTTCTCTGAAACGTTCCGCAAGTAGGTGGCCTGTCTCCCCAATATAGAGGAGGCCACGTCGCATGCAGCGGATACAATAAATGATGTGTGTGGAGGTACAGGTGAATTTGTGGCGGATTTGTAGCACTCGTGTCCTACAGTGTTATGCACTTGGGTTTGATTCCATCCTTGGCCACATGTTTGTGTGGAGTTTGCATGTTGTGGTTTTCTCCCACAATCAAAAGATATTCAGGTTATGTAAATTGGCCATGCTAAGCTGCACGTTCTGTTCAGGGATGTGTAGGTTATGTGCATTAGTCAGGGGTAAATGTCCAGTAATCTGAGAGCAGAATGGTGCTGAGTGGATTATTCTTTTGAATGTCAGTGTAGACTTGTTGGGCCAAATGGCCTGCTTCCACACAGTAGGGATTCCATAAACTTAGAATTGCGTTTCGCTCAACAAAACTGACAATGTTTTTTAAATGTTGCCTTTAAAACTTATCTTTAACAGTCAATTGTCATTCTTGTAAAATATCTTAATACTACTGAAATCAATGTTCAAACAAAACACTGCACATAAAGCCACACAAAGATCTTCATGACCATCTAATTACTGTTCAGTGGAATAATCACAGTAAAATTTTATTGTTCCTGAGATAAATCACCACTATCACAGTAAGGATCTGGTTATCATTCCCTTCAATAAATGCAATCGTTGTCCTCTGGCATTTCAGTTCAGTCGTTATACACCATACTGGTTGTTCAAAGCATGGTTATTCTTTATTATGAATGGCCAAGGGTTCTAATGGCAAGAGATGTTCGATCTGATTTGTTGTATGTTCTCAAACAGGTTTTCACTACAAATAATGCAAAAAATGTGTTAATTTGGTCTTGTTCAACCGCTGATGCTAACATTTTCAGTTCACCTTCATTAAATAAATTTGGAGAAAGTGAGGAAAGCTGTGGCATTGGAAAAGGGCAAGCACATCCAAAGAGCAGGACTATCAACCTTTTGGGCATGAGGCATCATCAGAAAAGTCTCCCGATGAAGGGCTTATGCTCAAAACGTCGATTCTGCTTCTCCTCGAATGCTGCCTGACCTGCTGTGCTTTTCCGGCACCACGCTCTTGACATTAGAAATATTTGACTGAATATTCAGAGATAATACTAAAAGTTGCCTCTGTAAATTTAATTTACTGTGCTTTCTATTCACTGAAGTTTTCATGTTAATTGCTCCTCTTTTTCTTCTTAAATCTGATACAAATTTCAAAATATAGAACACATTAAAATTCACATGAATTATAAATTTGATTTCTCGGAAAGAAAACCAGTGGAAGGCGATATAGAATTCTTGAACACTCTACACATTTGAATGGAAAAGCAATTCCTTCCAAAAAATGTTTGTACGTTTGTAACTTTCTTTCAAATTCAATAATCCTGCAAATAGTTCATAATTGTCAGTTGATCAATCTGAATGAGTACCTAACCAATGTCAATGTAAACAGCTGAAAAATTAACAACAGATTGATAATTGGGTGTTAAAGGTCTTATTTGAAGTCAACAAATGCTTGGAATTTACTCGAATTCCACCAGAAAACATTCTTGAATCATAATACAAGAAATGAGATATGTGAGAGATGTGCAAACCTTATTTTTACATGAACAAACTCCAATATTTTCAAAGCATTTCAATTTTACGGTCAAAATGAACAGGTGAATGGAAAAAGAAAAACAATTTTCTGACAATTACAAATTCATTTGATCAAAGGACAGAGTAATATTTACATGAATCACAACATTTAGTTACAATGTAGGTAATCAGCTGACTGACAAGTAATAGGTGGTAGCTTTGTTACTTTACTGAAGAAGATATCAACTTTATTTCAAATTTATAGCACGAGAGAATAATGCTTAATGTGTTTCAATTGTTTGGACTTGCCCCTTTGCTACAAAAAAAAAATCAATCTCATTACTTAGACATCGTAATCTTTAATTCTGAAACATTTTCAAATATTCTCCAAATATAACAAACAGAATTAGATACAGGCATCCCCACTATCCGATAGTAGAGCATTATTATCAAACCTTACAAAGCTGAAAAGGCGTAAATCGAAGAAGCATTAATTTATATGGGAAACATCTCCCCTTTTTCGTAAAAGTGAAAATCCTCTTCTGATTTCTTTCAGTTAGACAAAACAGGGACAGATGTAAGTCTTTTGTAAAAGCAAAGTGGCTAAAGCGAATTTTCCAACACATATTTCTTGGTAACCTGACACAAATAAGTATCAGATTTTGTGATTTTTGATATAATAGATAAAAGCAGATCTAATGTTGAATTGAAAAGCAGTTCAATCTGTGCTTAGGTACTCTCTAATCACCATTCAGATAGCTCTTGATATATTTCTGGTGAAGGTGTGATTTGAAACCTTCCCTCGGGTCTAGTAATAGAGACACTGCCACAGCTCCACAGGCTCCTTTCATAATGTTCCAACTCAGGACGGCAGGACAGCAATATTATGTTTAAAGTGGTTACACAAATGAAAACTAATCAGCTGTTTATTGTAGTAATTCGAATGGGAATTAATTAGGTAGTTTCTGTGTGTAATGGACTGGAAATTAAACAATATTTTACAATAACAATAGAATAAATGAATGATAGTCTTAAATGAAGAGGAATCTCATGACAATTCTTTGAAAGACAAATTGACAAAACTGCGTGATCATTGATTTTAAAAATGCATCAGTCGTTCAATGTGAATATTCAGCTGAAGACAATTTCTCTTCCTTTCACCAATGTACAATTTCCACTAATTCAAACTGAACAGTCATTGAAAAAGGAAGGAACAAGCAGATGATGATTCTATTTTCTTTACATAAACGTCCGATTAATTTTAAGTAAGTTTCATATATGCAAAAAGGAAACTCTTACAATACAATAAATGTTAGCATGAAGTGAAATGTAATCAAATCAATTCAACTGTGTTTTCTCAGTTAAAATACAGTTCAATATTCAAAGTAATCGAGTGATTGTACACTGCAATATCTTTACATTAATTCAGTGCTGAGACATAATTCCATATTTATACCCCTAATAGTGAAGTAAACGTGTGCCAGGAGTCAGAGCAGGTAGGGGAGGTCCTTAATGAGTACTTTGCTTCAGTATTCACGAGTGAGTGGGACCTTGTTCTTTGTGAGGACAGCGTGAAACAGGCTGATATGGTCGAACAGGTCGATATTAAGATGGAGAATGTGCTGAAAATATTGAAAAATCATGGGGATAAGTAAGTCCCCTGGGCCAGAAAGGATATAACTTAGGTTGTTATGGAAAATGAGGCAAGGGATTACAGTGTTTTGGCAATGATCTTTGCATCCTCACTGTCCACTGGAGTCATACCAGATGATTGGAGGGTGGCAAACGTTGTTCCCTTATTCAAGAAAGTCAATTGTGATAATCCTGGGAATTATCGATGAGTCAGTCTTACATCAGTTGTGGGCAAATTATTGGAGAGGATTCTGAGAGACAGGATTTATGATTATTTGGAAGAGCATAGATTGATTAGAGATGGTCAGCATGGCTTTGTGAGCGGCAGGTTATGCCTCACAAACCTTATTGAATTATTTGAGGATGTGACAAACACATTGGTGAGGACAGAGTAGTGGATGTGATGTATCTGGACCTTAGCAAGATGTTTGACCCATGGTAGGTCATTTAGAAAATAATGAGGTATGGGATACAGGGAAACCTGCCTGGTTAAATAATAAATTGGCTGGCCCATAGAAGACAGGGTGAGATTACAGGGATAGTTTTCAGCTTGGTGACCAATGGTGTTCTGAAGGGATTAGTTCTGGGGCCTCTGCTCTTTGTGATTTTTTATAAATGACTTGGATGAGGAAGTGGAAGGGTGGGTTAGGAAGTTTCCAATGACACGAGAGTTGGTGGAGTTGTGGATAGTGTGGAGAGCTTTTGTAGGTTGCTAGAGGACATTGACAGGATGCAGAGCTGGGCTGAGAAGTGGCAGATGGAATTCTACGTGGGAAAATGTGAAGTTATTCATTTTGGAATTTCAAACTTGAGTGCATATTTTCAGATTAAATGCAGGATTCTTGATAATGTGGTGGAAAAGAGGGATCGTGTGGTGCATGTCCATACATCCCTCATAGCTGACATCCAAGGTGATAGGGTTATTAAGACGGTGTATGGTGTGTTGGCTTTCATTAGCAGGGAGATTGAGTTTAAGAGCCACGTAGTTATGCTGCAGCTCTATGGATCCGTGGTGAGACTACACTTAGAATATTGTGTTCGGTTCTGATCACCTCATTATAGATAGGATGCGGAAGCTTTAGAGAAGGTGCAGATGAGATTTATCAAGATATTGTCTAGACTGGAAGGCATGTCTTATGAAGAAATGTTGAGGGAGTTGGGGCTTTGCTCATTGCAGTGAAAGAGGGTGAGAGCTTACTTGATAGCTTTCTGTAAGATGATGAGAGGCATAGATAGAGTGAATAATGAAAGACTTTTCCCCACAAAGTGGCATAATTTTAAGGTGAATAGGGGAAGTTGTGGAGAGATGTCAGAGATAGTTTTTTTATAGATAGTGATGGGTGCGTGAAATGCACTGCCAGTGGTGGTAGTAGATTCAGATCCATCAGGGACATCTAAGCGACTCTTGGATAGGCACATGAATGATAGTAAATGAAGGGCATGTTGGTTCGTTTGATCTTAGAGTAGGATAAAAGGTCGGAACAACATCGTGGCCAAAGGTCCTGTACTGTGCTGTACTGTTCTGTATTCTATGGACTGAAATGAACAATTATTATATATTAGCAACATGTAGATTTTCAAAATTCTATTAGCATACTTAAGAATAATGATAAATTTCATCTTGCTATTTTACTGTGCTATCTGCAAAAGTGACCAGGAATTGTTGCAGGGAAAAGTAATTAGGTTTTTCTAAATTTATAAGGCTGGGATTACACAGATCATTCAAATGAGCAAAAGTCATATTTTTAACAGTGCATGTTGCATCAGAAATAATGGATTCCTTTGTAGGTGTGTTGATTGGAAATAAAATGGATTTTTATATTACTGTATAGGTACTAGGGAAGATTGGATTAAATTCAAATATAAACTTCACTGTAGTTGTTAGCAAGACTAAACTAAAGCATATAATAATTATTATCATGCAAATGCCTTAATAATTTCTGTTAGAATTCTGAAAAAAAGATATATTGTACCATTTTTCAAACATACAATAAATTAAATTGTGAACCTCAGTATACTTGTTACCCAGACCAATTATTATGCAATTATTGTAATGGTAATAACTTGATAACTAATGCTAAAACCTAAGCAGATAAATTGGTTCAATACTTTGTCAGCATGTTGCTCTGAAATTGATTGGATATTTATTAAGATCCGTAAACTGAGGCACAAAATATAATAGCTCGCTTGATAGAATTGAAGGAAAGAATGAGATAGTGTTTATTGAACAGGATTGTTTTTGTTTAAAAATGCAGTTGATGCAAGAATAATATATTTTCCTCCATTGGTTTTCTTGTAGAGACATGTTTTTTTTTAAATTTTGTCATGATCCAATGTTGAGACACTTGTGTCAGAGTCTGCAAAGTGGAGAGTGAGAGAGAAAGAAATTTTTAAAAAAGCAGAAAGGAAAGGAACTGGCGAGCAGAGGAGCTCCAACTGTAGTGTCTCACCCTGCCAACATCTTATTGGGTGAGCTGGAATGCAAACGAGTCCAGTAACAAGCTGACACAGTCATACGCACAGAATCATAGCTTACAATGTCCTAGACACCATCGTCACCAACCCTGTATGTCCTGTCCCACCGGCAGGACATGGATGTAACTGAAATGCCGGAACATGCAGGGTTATGGACTAAGATCTGCAGAATGGGATCAATGTGATTTATTTGACATTTCTCCAGAATATTAAACTCCAGTCCAATTTGAAAAGTTATTAGCGTCATCAGAATTGAACTACAAATGTCAGGAAAAAAATTATCAGCAAGTTACAGCACAGATCGAGGCCACTTGGCCAATCCTGGGTATGTGTTGGCTGTAATAGAACTCCCCAGGCTTTACAGCTTTTTGTACTCACCATTGAGAGCAACAATTTCAGCCTGTGAACTCTGCCCAATATGCTTTTATAATCTGTTTTTTTAATGTATTTATTTGACAGTTGCACACCTTGTTTCCTGGTTTCTTTCCCAGCCCTAACTCCATTCCCTGTGGCCTTGCGGGACGACCATTTCTGCTGTTTAATCTCTCCTGCTTTCCCCCGTGTGACAGACTGTCTTTTTGTCCTTGTCTCACCCCCACCTTGCTCACAACTTGTGACATTTCTGATGGTTCCCAGACATCTGTAACTATCACTGCGCCCCCGGGTCAATAGCGCGAGTTTTGAATTCTCTTCCTTCTGAGATAATCAGAAATCTTTCTGGTTGCAGTTTCCCCCAGATTTTATTTTGAAAAGCAGAGCATTTGTGTCAGAGTCAAGTATTTGTGAGCCTTCATCCACAATTCCGAGCATTTGGATGTAATTTGTGACCCTCCCCCTAATGTGTAACGTTTCTGGATTGGCCATGCTAACATGGCCGCAGTGTGCAATTTAGGTGGGTTGGACTAGCCATGGTTAATGTGGGGTTATGGGGGTAGGGTGGGTGAGCAGGTCATTGCAGACTCGATGGGCCAAATAGACTCTTTCTGCACCCACTGGATTCTGTGATTCTAATTAGTTGTGATTGTTGTCCCATTTTCCTCATGCCACGTTCATTCAACTCATACATATGATTCTGTGGGTGCTCACTCACTCCTTCCCTTCAGTTTTACATCAATTTCACACTGTATGTGAGGGTGGGAATGGATTTGTAAATATAAATACTCCAACCGAAATCCCTCACAGGTCAGGAACTGTTTCTGCTACTTTCATCACTCACAAGGAACAGGAAAATAAAGGTTCAGTCACAAATCTTATAGGAACATAGCGGTTATAATCACCAGGAAAGGCTGAACAGCTGAAAACGCTTTTCTCAAGAACGGGGGAGGCTCAGAAACAGCCTGGTACAAGTAGAAAGCTTTGTGTCTGTGTTTTCAGATATTTGTGGTTGAAATCATTGGGTTGGAAGCATGTTTCCTTGCCCCAGATCATCAAAGGTGCTACCTAAATGTGCATCTTTCTATCTGTCTGAGTTAACAATCAGATGGACAGGTCAATGTCTTAGTCTCTTACCAAATCCCTGATTGAATGTCTCCCCCCACAAACTCAGATGCCTCACCACTCACTGGGTCATGGAGAAACTCTGCCGTTACAATGAGAACTGTCTTTGCTGTCACCGCTCCTCGCGCTTCCGCCTAATCCCCACTTCCCTTCATTAAATCCCAGCTGCCTCTAGCCCACCCACATGGGCACGTTGAAGACATGACAGGAGAATGGATTGAAACCGAGAGTTCACTAGCCAGAATGAAATAGGAAGAAGGAAATAAACGGTGATTGTGGATCCTAGGGGATACAGACTCCAGGCTGAGTCCTTTGTGGGCAATCCCCCACTAATACAAGACAGCATTCCATGATGAGAGTTAAACCCGGGTGGCAGGAGAGGGAGCCACTGAACATGAGCAGGTTTAATTCAAACACAAGAGGTTTGTTCAGTCGGTAACAGTGTGTTAGACATGGACGTTAAGTGAGCAGTGAGGGAAAATGTTACCACAAGCTGCCGATGGATAACTTGCATTGGAACAGGAGGAGGCCATTCAGCCCCTCAACTCTGCTCTGCCATTCATGATGATCATAGCTGATGTGTGACCTAACGTACAATGTTCAAAACTCTCTAATTTCATCAATAAACTCCTCTGCAACACACAAGACGAATATTGTAAAACTAAACATCTGCAAATGCTGGGACATCAGAAACAAAATCAGAAATTGCTGGAAAAACTCAGTAGGTCTGGCAGCATCTGTGGAGAGTGAACCGTTCGTGTCCAGTGACCAGTCAGGTGACCAGCTGCAGCTGACCATTCTGCCTTTTCTGTAACACTGGAACAGGTTCTGGTGCGAGGGGAATGAGATTGTCAATAACAACTGAGAAAACAGGAGGATGTACTCAATCAGAATGAGGAATTCACAAACCCCTCCCAGTGGGACACAAACCGACAAAATCACACTGCGGAGAGGGCGTTCACCTGCCCCATGTATGGGAAGGGATTTACTCCATCTTACAATGCTGAGGCATCAGAGATAGCACAGCAGATTTAGACCCTTCACCTGCTCCATGTGTGAGAAAGGATTCATTCAAATCTCTCACCTGCGGAGACATTAGTGCATTCCCACTGGGGAGAGGCCATTCACCTGCTCAGTGTGTGGGAAAGCATTCACTTAGTCCTCTGACCTGCTTAAACACCAGCGAGCCCACTCAGGGGAAAGGTCATTCACTTGTTCCCAGTGTGGGAGGAGATTCACTCAAATGCAGCACCTGCGGATTCCCCAGTAAGCCCACACAGGGGGAGAGGCCATTCAGATGGTCAGTGTGTGAGGAGGGATTCAGTGATTCATCCTGACCCACTGATACCCCAGTGAGCCCACACTGGGGGAGAGCTCATTCAGATGCTCAGTGTGTGAGAAGGGATTCAGTGATTCATCGCTGCTGCTGAGACTCCAAGGAGCCCACACTGAGGAGAGGCCATTCAGATGCTCAGTGTGGGAGAGAGGATTCAATTATTCATCCCACCCCCTGAGACTCCAGCGGGTTCACACTGGATAGGAGCTGTACACCCCTCTGTGTGACAAGGGATTTGCTGCATCTTCAACACGATTGAGAGACCAGTGAGTGCGCACAGGGAAGTGGTCATCCACCTGCTCCGTGTGGACTGCAGGACTCTGATTCTGATGTTACTGTTCAGAGTCAGGAGTGGACCTTGTACACGATGACACTGTTGGAATATTGATGTTGTTAACCGCATTAACTGGGCTGGAGTTGACTGAACTTACATTACCACTTTCTGAACCTCAGGATTCTCTCTGGGCAGGAGAAAGTGAGGTCTGCAGATGCTGGAGATCAAAGTTGAAACTTTATTGCTGGAACAGCACAGCAGGCCAGGCAGCATCCAGGGAACAGGAGACTCGACGCTTCGGGCACAGGCCCTTCCTCAGGAATGATGAAGGGCCTGTGCCCGAAGCGTCGAGTCTCCTGTTCCCTGGATGCTGCCTGGCCTGCTGTGCTGTTCCAGCAATAAAGTTTCAACTTCTCTCTGGGCAGTAAGTCTCCACAAACAGCAATGTGACAAGGAGCAGGGGTCATCTGTTTTGATTTAAATTGTGATTGTAGCACGGCTGCTTCACAGCATCAGGCACAGTGTTGGAGTCCAGCCTTGGCCAACAGCCTGTGTGGAGTTCCCACATTCTCCCCCTCCAGGTGTTCTGGTTTCCTCCCACAGTCCAAAGATGTGCAGGTCAGGTGGATCAGTCGTGCTAAATTGACCACAGGATCCAGGATTGTGCAGACTAGGTGGATCAGCCTAGGAAATGCAGTGTTACAGAGAAAGAGTGCTCTGGGCGTGATGTTCTTCAGATGGTTGGTGGGGTTCGATGGGCCAATGCTCTCCTTCCACACTGTAGGGATTTTATTCTATGATTGAGGATAAAGGCGACACAGCAGGGTGTCCTTGGAGAAGGAGCATGTGGTGTGCATCAGTGCTCTCTATGCCTTTAGAGGTGGGTACCACAGGGGATAGAGTGGTTTTCTCCACCGCTGCCTCCCTCCCCACAACTCTACTTTGATTTAGTCCCTTCTCACTCTGTCACTTGTAATGGTTTGCTTGGCCCGTAATGGGCTTTGTTTGGAAATATTCAATTGGTTACACAAATGGTTTACTGCTGGTGATTATATGTCTAGATTAGAGTGGTGCTGGAAAAGCAGAGAAGGTCAGGCAGGATCAGAGGAGCTGGAAAATCAACGTTTTGGCAAAAGCTCTTTTCCAGCACCACTCTAATCTAGGCTCTGGTTTCCAGCATCTGTGGTCCTCACCTTTGCACTGCTGGTGATTATATGTTAACCAAAAGCAAAATAGCGTAATGATGATATTAATGGTGGGAAGGTTGCTGTGATCACATTTCTGGGTCGGAGAAATGGGGAAAAAGAACGCTTCACAGAACGAGAACTGAAAAGCTGTTAAATCAAACCAAAGGTTCAGACAGGGAGAGAATATTTCCCTGAAGTTTGAGTAGCTGGAAAGTGATGGTGTCTGGGAATAGACAGGATTTTGTTTTACAAAAGGTTGAAAGCTTTAAAACTGTTATATTCAGACAGTTCAATTTATTTTCTTTAATTTTATTTGCTGTGCAAAAAGCTTTTACAACATTTTAAACCAAAATTTACAAACCTTGTGTTGAAGATAAATGTTAAATAAAATCCATCAAACCATCTGTCACTGAAAACTGTTGTGGAAGTGCAATCTCCTGGAGAATCCCTGCCCACTTCTTCCTACCCGGGCTCCATGACTATATACATACCTGGGAGATAGGAGCAGGAGGAGACCATTCAGCCTTTCAATCCTGCTCCACCATTCAATGGGAAACAGCTGACCATCCAGCTCAGTCTCCTGTTCCTGCTGTGTTCCAATCCCCTTTCATGACTTTACCTCAAAGAACTATATCTAAGTCCTCCTTTGGCTTCACTGCCTTTTGTTCCAGTGGCGTTGCGGTGTTACTGTGTGGGTGTAGGCAGGGATAATGTGATGGTGCTGCCTCCTGGAGGATTCACTCAGCATCCCTCATCATTCTGCAGTAACATCAACCGGGTTTCAGCAACTAGAGATAGAAACCATTTCCAGGATATGGGCATCACTGGCTCAGCCAGCATTTATTCCCCATCTCTTGTTACCCTTGAGAAGATGGTAGCTGCTGCTGTCTTGAACCATTCACAGACCATTTGGCACAGAGAGACCGACAATTCTGTGAGGAGAGTGTGCAGGATTTTGGCCGAGTGATTCTCTATCTTTGGTTCTTCAAATGCTGGTTAGCGTAATAACAATATGCACATGATTTTGAGATTTCAGTCTGCAAATCTTCACCATCTAGCACCCTGTATGAAGGAATATGTATAGATTAGAAATTCAGAACAGAATTCTAGTTTCTCTGGAATATCTTTTTCCCCTTTCTTCCCCCGAAGCTGTAACCCTCCAGCCCACTTACTCTCTCCCACCATTCTGCCTCTTCTGCCCCCTAATGTACACCCTCTACATTCTCATGGTGTTACTGATAAACAGATCCATGCCACCACTTCCCGTCCCTGGTTAGACTCTGCACCCTTTCTGGGTTCACTTCCTTTCCCTTCAGTTGCTGCAAATCAATAATGTAACAGCAGAATGAAACAAAAGGAAACAGAAAGGGAGGTGGCAGATCCTCGACAGAAGAGGAACCGTCAGTCTGGGAGAATGGGTCAGATCCTTCTTTGTTTCCCATTAGTTGATTCCCAGCATTACAAGAATTGGGGATGGAGAATGGTCCTACATGGATGTGGTGACACTTTGATCCCCCAAATGATCAATACTATAAGCAGATGCATTCCTCCTCCAGCCAATCACAGTGTGAAATCCTTTCTGCAAAGTATACTTACCCAAAGCACATGCTCCAAAACCCGTCCACATTCTGTACATGTACAGTGCTGGGTTTCCCCACACACGTGTGGGCCCTGCTTCAGAGATTGTGGGAGTGTTCGTCCCCATGAAGCCGCTGGAGTCCTGTCTCTGGAAAGCGATTGAAAAGTGTAGGCTGGAGGGTGTTGTGTATAGGATCCCCATTCAGACACACAGAACATATGGACTGTCACTGGGTTTTACTGAGACACCTGCTTCCACAACCTGATTTTCTGATGTAAGGAATATAGATTCAGCTAACTGGGGCGTGGGGTGGTTAATAGGAGGAGATGATTTTAAGCAGAGGTGGCTCAATGGTTAGCATTGCTGACTCACAGCGTCAGGGACCTGGATTTGATTCCAGGTGACTGTATGGAGTTTACACGTTCTCCCCGTGTCTGTGCGAGTTTCCTCTGGGTGCTCCAGTTTGATCTCTCAGTCCAAAGATGTGCAGGTTAAGTGGATTGGCTATGCTAAATTCCCACAGTGCCCATTCCTGTGCAGGTTAAGCCATTAACCATGGGAAATACAGGGAATGGGTGAGTCTGAATGGGATGCTCATTATAGGGTTGGTGTGGACTCCACGGATGAATACCCTATTTCTGCACTGTAAGGATTCTATTCTATTCTCATGAAGAAGAATGCACCTATCTCAATGTGCTGTGAATCTGTGGAATTCCCTATTCAAAATGCGGTGGATGCCAGGACAATGAGCAAATTTAGTGAAGAGATAGAGATGTTGAATTTGCAATGAGTTGAAGGGTGAGAGAGAGCAGGCGGGAAAATCCAGCTGAGACCGAGGTGAGCTCAATCATCACCGTATTAAATGGTGGAGCTGGTTCGAAGGTCTGCATTGCCTCTCCTGTGCCCAGTGCTTATCTTCTTACAGTAATAACTGGAAAGCTGAATCCAAAACTCACCACTTCAGCAAAGGAGATTTTCGGAAAAAGCAGGATAGTCAGGTGGATTAGCGTTGAAAATTAGATAGTGAGGAAATATGTAGGAGATAATGCAATTTTAAACTGAGGTGAGTTAAAAATCACACAACAACAGGTTATAGTCCAACAGGTTTAATTGGATCATGATGCAGGAGCGACACTCCGACAGCGAGTGTGCTTCCAATTAAACCTGTTGGACTATAACCTGGTGTTGTGTGATTTTTAAAATTTTGTACACCCCAGTCCAACACCGGCATCTCCAAATCATGTAAACTGAGGGGAGACAGTGATTTATGGTTTTAGACTGTGTAGTACATTCACACCGTCCAGAATACTCTGTTGTGAATATCTATCCTATAATTTATCACAAAGCCAAGGTCTCTGACAATGAAAACCAAAATACCCAGGTAACATCGCCTCACCTCGTAATCTGATAAAATACTTGTGGTAAGTATGGTTGAATTTAGAATACAGAAGGAAAGCGGGAAGATTAAATTCAATCCCAAGATCCTGTGCTTAAACAAAGGAGACTACAATAGGATGATGCAGGAGTTGGCTAATGTAGACTGGGAGCAAAGACTTTAGGTTGGGACAGTTGACAGACAGTGGAGGAATATCAAAGAATTTTTTCAAACTGCTCAGCAAAAGTATATATCAGTGAAAAGACAGGACCGTAGGAAAAGGAGTAATCTGCCATGGGTGGCTAAGGAAATAAGGGAGTCTATCAAATTGAAATACAAAGCATACAAATTGGCAAAGGCCAAGGAGAAACTAGGAGATAAGAAAAACTTTAAAGATCAACAGAAAGCTAGATGGGATTGAGTAGCTATCCAAGGACCAGAATAGCAGTTTACACTGCTAGAGGGGAACCTATTATGTGGGGAACATATGGCCTCAGTAATTGTTGAAGCACTTAACTGTTACCATAGAGATAATCCTGATCAAGTTAAAAATCCCAGCACACTCCAAAAGCTTATAGTCCAACAGGTTTATTTGGAAGTACAACTTGGTGATGTGTGGTTTTTAACTTTGCCCACCCTGCTCCAACACCAGTTCTTCCACATCAGAATCCTGACAGACAGCCCCACTGAAACTGAAGTGCCTGTCAGATACCTGACTGAGCCACAGGGGTGTGGGGGAGGGGTATGTGATTTAACCACAAAGTGCTGAGCTGAACTCGACTTTTTAACTGCCGTTGCCATGGAGATAATATTGAGAGACAGCCTCCATTCAAAACCACAAACCACAAAGGTATAAGAATGGGAGCAGCACATCGGACAGGCGGGGAGTTACCTGATGCTGCCTGGAGGTGTTCTGCATGTACACTATCCAGGTAACTGCCATGTCTCATCAATAAAGACTCAAAGAAGACCTCTCAGACTTCTGTGCCTAGTTATTCCTATCCAGTAGGGTTCAGGAATATGAGTACACAGCAGTCAGTCTTCATAGTGGAGGATATGAAGAACATGCCAATAATTGATAAGGAGACTGAGGAAGGTGAGGACCATGAAACACGAGAGAGTTAGAGCTGGGCAAGCTAATGGAGCTAAAGGTGGATAAGTCTCTTTGCCC